>NW_022630593.1:43464-105156 GCF_010909765.2 Amblyraja radiata | reverse complement strand
GTTGGACTGTATTGCCTTCCGTCACATTGAGGATGGTGGGGAGATCGCTGTGGTGGATGTTTATGTTAACTTTTATGTAGTTATGTCTCTTGTTGTTTTTTTTATAATTGAAATTTAATTAACCTTAAATGGTAGATGTGACAATAAAGTTACCTTGAAAGCTTGAATTGGCCTCCACAGCCATCTGTGGCAAATAATTCCACAGATTCACCACCCTCTGACTAAAGAAATTCCTCCTCATTCCTTCCTAAAAGAATGTCCTTTAATTCTGAGGCTGTGACCTCTCCCACTAGTGGAAACATCCTCTCCACACCACTCTATCCAAGCCTTTCATTATTCGGTAAGTTTCATTGAGGTCCCCCCTAATTCTTCTAAACTCCAGCGAGTACAGGCCCAGTGCCGTCAAACGCTCATCGTATATACACCACCCATTCCTGGGATCATTCTTGTAAACCTCCTCCGGACCCATCCAGAGCCTGCACATGCTTCATCAGATTTAGGACTGAAAATTCCTCACAATATTCCAAGTGCGGCCTGACCAGCACCTGAAACAGCCTCAGCATTGCATCCGTGTCGTTTAATGTATATTGGTCACTGGAGTTTTACTGCGATCACTTTCTCTTCCAGACCGGGAGATCGGGGACTGACTGGATATCTGGGATCGGACAATGATCGGGCGATTGTTCTTCCTCCTCTTCCTTCTCCAAGGTACCATCAGCAGCAACTCAGAAGTGTTTACCGGCGAGGAGGCTTTAACTGGTTGGCTGCCAGTGCCTAGCGGAGTTCCGCAGGGGTCGGTGCTGGGGCCACTACGATCATTTCGCTGAACATCTCCGCTCAATCCCCCTGGACCTACCTGATCTCCCGGTTGACAAACACTTTAACTCCCCTCCCATTCCCACACTGACCTTTCTGTCCAGGGCCTCCTCCACTGTCAGAGTGAGGCCAAATGCAAATTGGAGGAACAGCATCTCATATTATGCTTGGGCAGCTTACACCCCAGCGGTATGAATATTGATTTATCTCACTTCAAGTAACCCCTGCATTCCCTCTCTCTCAATACCTCCCCCACACAGGTCGCACCAGCTTCTCGTTCTCACCCAACACACAGCTAACAATGGCTTGTTTTTTTGTCATCATTAGTTTTTTGCATATCTTTCATTCATTGTTCTGTGTTTCTACATCATCGTCTATATCTCTCGTTTCCCTCTCCCGTGACTTTCAGACTGAAGAAGGTTCTTGAACCAAAACGTCACATATTCCTTCTCTCCAAAGATGCTGCCTGTCCCACTGACTTACTCCAGATTTCATGCCAATCTTCAGTTTAAGGCAAGAAATACATTCTTGTACAGAGAAGGTTCACCAGACTGTTTCCTGGGATGTCAGGACTTTCATATGAAGAAAGACTGGATAGACTCGGCTTGTACTCGCTAGAATTTAGAAGATTGAGGGGGATCTTATAGAAACTTACAAAATTCTTAAGGAGTTAGACAGGCTAGATGCAGGAACATTGCTCCTGATGTTGGGGAAGTCTAGAACAAGGGGTCACAGTTTAAGGATAAGGGGGAAATCATTTAGGACCGAGATGAGAAAAATATTTTTTCACACAGTGGTCAATCTCTGGAATTCTCTGCCACAGAAGGTAGTTGAGGCAAGTTCATTGGCTATATTTAAGAGGGAGTTAGATGTGGCCCTTGCGGCTAATGGTGTCAGGGGGTATGGAGAGAAGGCAGGTACAGGATACTGAGTTGGATGATCAGCCATGATCATATTGAATGGCGGTGCCGGCTCGAAGGGTCGAATGGCCTACTCCTGCACCTATTTTCTATGTTTCTATGTTAAACCAATATCCTCAGTTCCTTGTCAGCAGATCTATATCGATGAGACCAAGCGGAGGCTTGGCGATCGTTTCGCCGAACACCTCCGCTCTGTCCGCGTTAACCAACCTGACCTCCCGGTGGCTCAGCATTTCAACTCCTTCTCCCATTCCGTATCCGACCTCTCTGTCCTGGGTCTCCTCCATGATCAGAGCGAGCAACACCGGAAATTGGAGGAACAGCACCTCATTTCCGCTTGGTGAGTCTGCATCCTAGGGGCATGAACATTGAATTCTCCCAATTGTGTTAGTCCTTGCTGTCTCCTCTCCTTCCTCAGCCCTCCTACTATCTCCTCCCACCCCGCAGTCTTCGGGCTCCACCTTTTTCCTTTCTTCCCCCCGCCCCCCACCCCCCACCCCCCATCAGTCTGAAGAAGGGTTTTGTCCCGAAACGTTGCCTATTTCCTTCGCTCCATAGATGCTGCTGCACCCGCTGAGTTTCTCCAGCTTTTTTGTCTACCTTCGATTTTCCAGCACCTGCAGTTCCTTCTTAAACTCCCCAGTTCCTTCCTGTACACCACTACTCTTCACGTTGTATATTAATGATTGGGACGAGGGGATTGAAAGCATTGTGGCCAAGTTTGCAGACGATACGGAAATAGGTGGAGGGGCAGGTAGTGTAGAGAGAGCATGGACTCTGCAGAAGGACTAGGAGAGGTTGGGAGAGTGGGCAGAGACGTGGCAGATGGAATATAGTGCAGCAAAGGAGGGAGAAACGCACTGTTTATTTTAAAAATCAAAAATAATTTATTTAATTACGATCACGATACAAAAAACAAAAAAAAACATCCTCCACCGTATTGCAATATCACCAAATTATTCAGACACTACATTTCCAAACAACTATGCTACACATATACAAATAAACCAGTATATAACCATGTCCCTCTCTAACACCACCCGGGCACGGACTTAAACCTGGTAATGATACAACCAACTGGTTCAAGCAAAGCCCTCTTCTGCCTGGCACCGTGACTCGCTGAGGGCCAGCTTGGCCAGGCCTAGGAACAACCCAACCAGGCCATCTTCAGCCCTGCCCACTCCCTAGATCCCATCGCTAGTCCTTCAGTCGCTGACAGCAGTCACTCCTCCCCCTATGGACCCTAGGTGGAATGGCTCCGGACCCTGGCAACTCTGCTGGTCACAAGGAGTGACACACTGTGGGAGGGAGTGACGCACTGTGGGAGGGAGTGACGCACTGTGGGAGGGAGTGACACACTGGGAGGGAGTGACACACTGTGGGACGGAGTGGCACACCATGGGAGTGACTGGGAGGGACACACTGGGAGGGAGTGAGGCACTGTGGGAGGGCGTGACACATTGTGGGAGTGGCGCACTGTGGTAGGGGCGGTGAGGAGGGAGTGACGCACTGGGATGGAGTGATGCACTGTGGGAGTGTGTGACGTACTGTGGAAGGGGGGATCAGGAGGGAGTGCCACACTGGGAGGGAGTGGCACACTGTCGTGTGACGTACTGTGGGAGGGAGTGACACATTGTGGGAGGGGGTGTCAGGAGGGAGTGACACACTGGGAGTGACGCACTGTGGGAGTGAGTGACGCACTATGGGAGGGAGTGACGTACTGTGGGAGGGAGTGACACACTGTGTGAGGGAGTGTCAGGAGGGAGTGACACACTGGTAGTGACGCACTGTGGGAGGGAGTGACGCACTATGGGAGGGAGTGATGCACTGTGGGAGTGTGTGACGCACTGTGGGAGGGGGGTCAGGTGGGAGTGGCACACTGTGGGAGGGAGTGGCACACTGGGAGTGACGCACTGTGGGAGGGAGTGACACGCTGTGGGAGGGGGAGTCAGGAGGGAGTGACACATTGGGAGTGACGCACTGAGGGAGGGAGTGACGCACTATGGGAGGGGCGGTGAGAGGGGAGTGACGCACTGGGAGGGGCAATAAGAGGGGAGTGACGCACTGTGGGAGGGAGTGACACACTGTGGGAGGGGTGGTGAGGAGGGAGTGACACACTATGGGAGGGAGTGACACACTGGGAGGGGCGGTGAGGAGGGAGTAACACACTGTGGGGAGGGTGGTGAGGAGTGAGTGACACACTGGGAGGGAGTGACACACTGAGAGGGGGGTGAGGAGGGAGTGACGCACTGGGAGGGAGTGACACACTGGGAGGGGCGGTGAGGAGGGAGTGACGCACTTTGGGAGTGGGCGGTGAGGAGTGAGTGACACACACTGGGAGGGGCAGTGAGGGGGGAGTGACACTCACTGTGGTAGGGGCAGTGAGGGGGGAGTGATGCATTGTGGGAGGGAGTGACACACTGTGGGACTAACACTGGGAGTGGGTGGTGAGGAGTGAGTGACACTCTGGGAGGGGCGGTGAGGAGGATGTGACGAACTGGGAGGGGCAGTGAAGGGGGAGTGACACACACTATGGGAGGGAGTGACACACTGGGAGTGACGCACTGTGGGATTGACACACTGGGAGTGGGTGGTGAGGAGGGAGTGACACACTGGGAGTGGGTGGTGTGGAGTGAGTGACACACTGGGAGGGAGTGCCACTCTGTGGGGGGCAGTGAGGAGGGAGTGACACACTGTGTGAGTGACACACTGTGGGAGTGACACACTGGGAGGGCGGGTGAGGAGGGAGTGACACACTGGGAGTGAGTGGTGAGTGAGTGACACACTGGGATGGAGTGGCATACTGGGAGGGGCGGTCAGGAGGGAGTGACACTGGGAGTGACGCACTGTGGGATTGACACACTGGGAGTGGGTGGTGAGGAGGGAGTGACACACTGGGAGTGGGTGGTGAGGAGTGAGGCTCCACCATTACAACACCACGCCGCTCTTCTCCGCTCTGTTCACACCAGGTCCACAGCACAGGATAAATGTGTGTAAAGTGAGTCCAGTGAACTGACAGGGTGTTCACTGCTAAAGATTGTTCCTTCTCTCCTCAGCCGTGATGTCGGGAGAGTGGAGTTCATTCACTCCACTGGATGTGACAGTGCAGAATGGTTTGTGTGCACTGATACCGTGTAACTACTGGTACCCGTCGTATCTAAACAATAAACCACGGATTGGAATCTGGTTTAACAGTGAGGCGAGCAACGACAACAATGTAGCCTTACACTCCAAGGATTCCAGCAAAGAATCAACAAAGTTTCGCCATCGGACCCGGCTGTCAGGAGATCTGGGAGACAACAACTGTTCCCTGGTTATAGACAACGTCACGCAGCAAGATGCAGGTCCTTATATTTTCAGAGTTGAATTTGGAAGGGGAGATGGTTTCAACTACTACCCTGTAACACAGCTCCATATTACTGGTAAGTGCTCTGTATAATTCACTCATTCACTCCACAGTTTCTTCCCAGCTGTTATCAGGCAACTGAACAATCCTACCACAACCAGAGAGCAGTGCTGAACTATTGGCGACGTCTTTGATGACCATTGGACAGTCCGTGATCGGACGTTACTACTACTGCCTCGCCTGTCGTGGGATAGACTGATTACTGGCTCATATGTGAGGATGTTATTTGTAGATTTTAGTTCTGCATTTAATGCCATCATCCCCAGCAGAGTGGTGGATAAACTGTCTGATCTGGGTGTTAATGCAAACACATGCGGATGGATTAAGGACTTTTTAACAGACCGCCCACAGACTGTCAGGATGGGGTCCAATTACTCCCCAGTCCTGACGCTCAGCACAGGAGCGCCACAAGGATGTGTGCTGAGTCCCATGTTGTATACAATATACACTTATGACTGTACACCAACACACAGTACAAACAGGATCATCAAGTTTGCGGACGACACGAATGTGGTGGGACTGATAAACAACAACGACGAGTCTACCTATAGAGATGAAGTCCAAAAACTGACTGTCTGGTGTACCAAAAAGAACCTGGTACTCAACCCATCAAAGACAAAATAACTGGTCGTTGACTTCAGGAGGAAGAGGAGAGAGGAACCTGCTCCTTTATACATCAAAGGAAACATGGTGGAGAGAGAGTCACTGGCTTTAAGTTCCTGGGAAGAAACATCTCCCAGGACCTCAAATGGCAAATGAACACCGTCACTTTCGTGAAGATGTCACAGCAGCGGCTGTATTTCCTGAGGTCTCTGCGGAGAGGAAACGTCTCACAGCCGCTGCTGCTGTCCTTCTACCGATGCGCCGTGGAAAGTATCCTCTCCTATGGCATCCTGGTGTGGTTTGCTAGCTGTACTGTGGCTGAGAGGCGCTGCAGAGAGTTATAAAAACTGCACAGAGCATTACAAACGCTCAACTGCCTTCCTTGGATGATATATATAGCGCCCGATGCTTGCGCCGGGCCACAAACATCAAGCAGGACACATCCCACCCTGCCAACCACCTTTTCACTCTGTTACCCTCTGGGAGGTGATTCACGTCTCTGAAGGCTCGCACCCGTAGACTAAAAAATAGTTTTTACCCATGTGCGATAAAAGAGCTTAACTCCAACAGAGAACACTGGGGAAGCAAAATGTAATTCCAAGAAATGCAACATTCTTTTACATTTCTTTTTAAATACTTATTTATTATTTTTACTGATAAGTGCACATATGTGTCAATGGTTGTCGTGTTTGCATTTTTTAACCGGAGGAGATGCAACGGAATTTCGTTGCACAGTAATGTGCAATGACAATAAACGTATTCATTCATCATTCATTCATACTTCCCCCCCCTCCAAACTTTGCATGTCCCATATCCTGGACATTTACATTTTCCAAATTTCCACTCAATGTTTTAATTTAATGTTTGTGCAATATTACATACTGTGTTATAACTGGTCATTTTAATGTCATTGTTATTATAATGCACATGGCACTTTCAATGCCTTGTCCTCCAGGATAAATAAAGTTGTTTTGCATCTTATCTTTGCTGGCTTTACCTTTACTAAATGTCATTCCCTTATCGTGCAACTATACACTGCAAATGGCTCAATTGTAATCTGTTCACTGATAGACACAAAAAGCTGGCGTAACTAAGTGGGACAAGCAGCATCTCTGGAGAGATAATGGATGACATTTCGAGTCGAGGCCCTTCTTCAGACTGGTTAGGGATAAGGGAAACGAGAGATATAGACTATGATGTGGAGAGATAAAGAACAATGAATGAAAGGTGTGCAAAAAAGTGCCGATGATAAAGGAAACAGGCCATTGTTAGCTGTTTGTTGGGTGAGAACGAGAAGCTGGTGCGACTTGCATGGGGAGGGTTGGAGAGAGAGGGAATGCCGGGGCTTCCTAATGTTAGAGAAACAAAATTGATTCCACTGCCCATCCGAAATATGAGATGCTATTCCTCCAATTTGCATTTAGACTCACTCTAACAATGGAGGAGACCTAGGACATAGCAGGCAACAAAAGCTTTTCACTGTACCTTGGTACACGTGACAATAAACTAAACTGAAACAATAGATATTCAGCAGTGAGTGGGGAGAAACATGGACTGTACAATTCACACACACACACACACACACACACACACACACACACACACACACACACACACACACACACACACACACACACACACACACACACACACACACACACACACACACACACACACACACACACACACACACACACAAACACACCACAGCATCAGGATCATCTTGGTTAATTTCTGGGTCATCGTGACACCTCCAGTTTGTGCCCTGTTATTACCAGGTTTTCATTGCCCATATATGCTCCAAATATCGACTCCATCTACACTACACGCAACCTGAACTAAACTAAACAATGACTGTCTTATCCTTACTGCCCTTAGTGGAGAACTCTGTCCCCATCTTCCCAATCACAGGTCATCACAAGATTCCTGATCCCCGACCTTTCCAACCTCCCCTGACCATTGTCCCTCCTTTTTCAGGGATCATCCTTGTTTAGTTGAGTTTATTGTCACGTATATCGAGGTACAGTGAAAAGCTTTTGTTCCGTGTTAGCCAGTCAGCGGAGAGACAATACATGATTACAATCGAGCCGTCCACAGTGTATAGCTACATGATAAGGGAATAACGTTTAGTGCAAGGTAAAGCCAGCAAAGTCCGATCAAGGATAGTCCGAGGGTCACTAATGAGGCGGACCGCTCATTAACCCGGACCGCTCTCTGGTTATGGTGGCATGGTTCAGTTGCCTGATAACAGCCGGGAAGAAACTGTCCCTGAATCTGGGGGTGTGCGTTTTCACACTTCCATACCTTTTCTCCGATAGGAGAGGGGAGAAGAGGGAGTGACCGGGGTTGAGATTTGTACTTGGTAATCTGGAGGTGTGTATTTTCACACGTCTGTACCTTTTCCCCGATAGGA
This sequence comes from Amblyraja radiata, assembly GCF_010909765.2. NCBI lineage: Eukaryota > Metazoa > Chordata > Chondrichthyes > Rajiformes > Rajidae > Amblyraja > Amblyraja radiata. The sequence goes on along the minus strand of NW_022630593.1, from coordinate 96,998 downwards.
GAGCGGAGAAGAGGGCGTTAAGGGGGGTGAGACTGGTCCTTCATAATCTGTAGGCGTGTGTTTTCACAATTCTGTACCTTGTAAAAACATCCTTCCTCGTGTGGGACTGGGATTACCATGTGAACCGATGTATCCGGTTATGTTTAACTAACCGTATCTGTTCCTGTGTGTGTTAGATTTCACAGATAAACCCACGATATTCTGTGCCGAAATGGTGGCAGGTCAGCCTGTGAACGTGACCTGCTCCTTCAACACAACATGTAATGGAACGACTCCCACCCTAACCTGGGTCACCCCCGCTGATGAACCACCTTCAGCCTCACACAGAGTAACTCAGTGGGGAGACACTTGGACATATACTTCTGTTCTGTCCCTGACACCAGCGCTCAAACATCACGGACAAACCCTCACCTGTAGAGTCAGATACCCAACTGTCTCATCCGAGCAGATCCTCACACTGAATGTACAATGTAAGTACGGACATCGTTTATTGTGGAGGAACAGCAATAATCCATTAGCAGTGCTGGTATATAAGGTCATAGGCGATAGGAGCAGAATTTGGCCATCTGGCCCATCATGTCTACTCCGCCATTCCACCATGGCTGATCTATCTCCCTCCTAACCCCTTTCTTCTGCCTTCTGCCATAACCTCTGACACCCGTACAAATCAAATCAACACCAAAAGCTGGAGTAACTCAGCGGGACAGGCAACATCTCTGGAGAGAAGGAATGGGTGATGTTTCGGGTCGAGAGCCTTATTCAGAGTGAAAGTCACGGGAAAGGGAAACGAGGGATGTAGGACCTACCTGATCTCCCGGTTGCTAAACACTTTAATTCACCTGGTAAACAAAAAATCTGGCGAAACTCAGCGGGTGCAGCAGCATCTATGGAGCGAAGGAAATAGGCAACGTTTCGGGCCGAAACCCTTCTTCAGACTCTAATTCACCTTCCCATTCCCACACTGACCTTTATGCCCTAGGACTCCTCCACTGTTAGAGTGAGGCTAAACGCAAATTGGAGGAACAGCATCTCATATTTAGCTTGGGCAGCTTACAGCCCAGTGGTAACGTCAGGTAGGCCTGGCATTCCCTCTCTCTCCATCCCTCCCCCACCCAAGTCACACCAGCTTCTCGTTCTCACCCAACAAACAGCTAACAACGGCCTGTTTCCTTTATCATCGTTAATTTTTGCGTATTTTTCAATCATTGTTCTATATCTCTGTACACCATTGGCTATATCTCTCATTTCCCTAAACATAGAACTAGCGCGTGAACGGGTATTCGAGGGTCGGCGCGGACTGGGCGGGCTGAAGGGCCTGTTTCCGCACTGTATCTCTAAACTAACCTTAGAACTAGCGTGTGAACGGGTGATCGAGGGTCGGCGCGGACTGGGTGGGCTGAAGAGCCTGTTACCGCACTGTATCTCTAAAGCCTGAAGACTAAAGTCTTTTACAATCCAAGGTTCACCGAAAGTGCCACAAAACTGATTGCTGAGTTTTATCTGTTTGCAGACGCCCCCCAGAATCTCTCAATCACTTCCCCCGACAACGTGAACAATTCCTGGGTCAGTGTAAACGAAGGAAACTCTGCAGCGATCCTCTGCTCCGTCCACAGTTTCCCAACATCTAACCTGACGTGGAGACATCTCGGTGTCACGCTGAACACAACACGTTCCAGCAACGAGCTGTGGATGGAGTTCCCTCAGCTGACACGGCAGGACGCTGGGGTCTATCAGTGTGTGGCGGAGAATGAACACGGGACAGCAGAGAGGGATGTGACCGTCACTGTAGAATGTGAGTAGATACAAACTGTCACGTCTAAAAAGGCAGATGGATTATGGGCCCATGAAAAATGCTGGAATTGACCGCGCACACGGGCTCACTCACACCTAAACACAGTCTCTCAAACACAAAGCACACTCACTCAGACACAACACACACTCTCTCACACACAACACACACTCTCACACACAACACACACACATTCACGCACAACACACACTCACACACAACACACACTCTCAAACACAACACACAACACACACACTCTCACACACAACACACACTCTCACACACAACACACACACACACACAACACACACTCACTCACATACAACACACACTCACACACAACACACACACACTCACACACAACACCCACTCTCACACACAACACACCCTCTCACACACAACACTCACTCACACACACAACACACACTCACTCACGCACACCTACACACAGTCTCCCTCTCCCTCACACACACACTCACATTATCTCCGTCCCACACATGAAAGCCATCACTCACACACATTCTCACAAACACATACACACACTCACCCTCTCTCACAAACTCACCCTCTCCCACACACACACACTCACTCAAACACACACACATTCTCTCTCACATGCACATACACACACACATCCTCAAGATCTCGGAGAAAACCCACGGAAGTCACGGGGAGAACGTGCGAACTCCGTACAAACAGGCACAGGTGGTCAGAGTCGAGCACGTGTCTCTGGCGCTGTGAGGCAGCAGCTCTACCCACTGCGCCACCGTGCCGCCCATATCTACAGTATTTTGTGTTCCCCACCTGTATGTAGCCTGTCTGACCTCTGCCTGACATTGTTGGATCATATTGGTCTCTCGACCCAGAAACCCTCAATGTCTCCCTCTATGTATCGTCACTCCTCATGTTGCTTCAAACACAAAATGCTGGAGCAACTCAGTGGGTCAGGCAACATCTTTGGAGTCATAGAGTCTTACAGCGTGGAAACCTTTGGCCCAACTTGCCCACACCGGCCAACGAACCCCATCTTCACTAGTCCCACCTGCCCTACTTCGACCCATATCCCTCCAAACAAGTCCAATCCATGTTACCTGTCCAACTGTTTTTTAAACGTTGCAATGGTCCCAGCCTCATCTACCTCCTCAGGCAGCTCGTTCCATACACCCACCACCCTCTGCATGAAAAAATGTCACCCCTCAGGACCCGTTAAATCTTCTCCCTCTCATCTTAAACCTAGCGTACTCAACCTCTCCCTATAGTCTGAAGAAGGGTCTCGACCCGAAACGTCACCGATTCCTTATCTCCAGAGATGCTGCCTGTCCCGCTGAGTTACTCCAGCTTTTTGTGTCTACGCGAATACAGTTGTGCCATCCACTGTGTACACATACAAGATAAGGGAATAACGTTTAGTGCAAGAAAAAGCCAGTACAGTCCTATCAATGATAGCACAATAGTAATTCAGGACTGCGCTCTGGTTGTGGTAGGATGGTTCAGTTCTGATAACAGCCGGAAAGAAACTGTCCCTGAATCTGGAGGTGTGCGTTTTCACACTTCTGTACCTCTTGCCCGATGGGAGAGGGGAGAAGAGGAAGGGGAGCGATTCGTCCTTGATTATGCTGCGGGCCTAAGAAGAACCCAATTATTCACAATACAATAAGAATTTGGAAACAAATAAAATTATCCTTGAAATTAAATAATCTATCAGTACTAACCCCACTATTGAGCAACCCTGCATTCAAACCATCTCGTATCGACAAAACATATAAACAATGGGATAGACTGGGGATTAGGAAAGTAGGAGATATGTATGAATTGGGCAAATTGTTATCATTTCAACATTTAAAATCAAAATTTAAACTGAATGATAATCAATAATTTAAATATATACAGATATGTGACTTTATGAAGAAATATACACATGGATTTCAAACTATATTTTTAGACCCTTTAGAAGAAGCAATGAATATTAAGGCTGATTCACAAAAACTAATATCATACTTTTATAATAATATATAAAATAGAGAATTACCCTCAACAGAGGCACTAAGAGAAGATTGGGAACAGGAACTAATGATAAAGATGCCGAAAGATAGATGGGAAAAGTATCTGATGAACACACATAATTGTTCCGTTAATGCAAGACATAATGTAATTCAATTTAAATTATTACATAGACTATATTATTCAAAAACGAGGTTGAATACATTCTACCCAAACGTCTCTCCCAGATGCGATAAATGTTTGTTTCAAAATGCTAATATAACACATTCATTTGTAGGATGTACAAAGTTGAATACATTTTGGAGCGATATATTCGATATATTTACAAAGCTTTTCAAGACAAGAATAGAACCTAATACGGAATGGATTATATTTGGAATAATAGTAGAAGATATCAATTTAAATAAATACCAAAATGTTTTTTTAAATTATGGGTTAATAATTGGAAAGAAATTGATACTTAAGTTTTGGAAAAATACAGCTATACCAACTGTTAAAATATGGATTAGGAATATGATGGACATAGCACGCCTTGAAGAAATGAGACTCCGACTAATAGATAAATATGACCAATTCTTAAGGAGTTGGTCTCCTTTCATCGACTTTTTGGAATCATATGATGCAGCGGTACCGTAAAGATTACTGATGTCAGGTCAGGTCGTGGATAGATTTACATCTCCGAATAAAGATTTGAAAATTTCTTTTTTAAGGGTCTTTCTCTCCTATTTCTGCTTTCTTTTCTTATACAAACATTTCTGTTTTTTCTATTTTCTACTATCTATTTTTCCTCTTTTTCTTCTCTCTATTTTTGTTTCCTGTCTTTCTTACTTCCTTTTTTCAAACATAAAACTGGAGGTTGTACATATAATGTATTACGTTATGACATAATTGGCACCTAAAATTAGGTACCACTGTATTATTTTGTATTGTATTAACTTCTAATTAAAAAAAAATGTTTTAAAGAAAAAAAAAAATAGCACAATAGTAATTCAGGACTGCGCTCTGGTTGTGGTAGGATGGTTCAGTTGCCTGATAACAGCCGGAAATAAACTGTCTCTAAATTTGGAGGTGTGCGTTTTCACACTTCTGTACCGCTTGCCCGATGGGAGAGGGGAGAAGAGGGAGGGGAGCGACTCGTCCTTGATTATGCTGCTAGCCTTGCCGCGGCAGCGTGAGGTGTAAATGGAGTCAACCGGCCAACGTGCCCCATCTATATAGGGGATCTTGTAACAACTTACAAAATGCTTAAGGGGTTGGACAGGCTAGATGCAGGAAGATTATTCCCGATGTTGAGGAAGTCCAGAACAAGGGGTCACACAGTTTAAGGATAAGAGGGAAATCTTTTAGGACCGAGATGAGAAAAAATATTTTTCACACACAGAGAGTGGTGAATCTGTGGAATTATCTGCCACAGAAGATAGTTGAGGCCAGTTAATTGGCTATATTTAAGAGGGAGTTAGACGTGGCCCTTGTGGCTAAAGGGATCAGGGGGTATGGAGAGAAGGCAGGTACAGGATACTGAGTTGGATGGTCAGCCATGATCATATTGAATGGCGGTGTAGGCTAGAGAATCTGAATAGCCTCTACTCCTGCACCGATTGTCTATGTTTGGAGGGATATGGGCCATATACGGCAGGTGGCACTAGTGTGTATGGGACTTGTTGGCCGGTGTGGGCAAATTAGGCCGAAAGGCCTGTTCCTACACTGTCACCCGATGACTCCAACTCTTGTCGGAAAGAGGAGGAGAACCTCTTCAAAGTAGACATATCTTGAGGAGATTTTGCAGTGGAGCAGACGAAATGTGTAGATTGGGTGACGTTTCAGGTCGAGACCCTTCTGCAGAATGGCTACATCCGTACTGCATCTTTTCTCTCCATACTGTCCTGGTTGGCACGTGGAATTCTGCCGGGTGAACACGTTTAAACCTTTGTTTGTATTTAGATGCTCCGTGGAATCTCTCAATCACTTTCCCCGACAACGTGAGCATTTCCCGGGTCAGTGTAAAGGAAGGAAACTCTGCAGCGATCCTCTGCTCCGTCCAGAGTTTCCCAACATCTAACCTGACGTGGAGACATCTCGGTGTCACGCTGAAAACAACACGTTCCAGCAACGAGCTGTGGATGGAGTTCCCTCAGCTGACACGGCAGGATGCTGGTATCTATCAGTGTGTGGCGGAGAATGAACACGGGACAGCAGAGAGGGATGTGACCCTCACTGTAGAATGTGAGTAGATACACACTGACATGTACCTCGAAACATCATAAGGTCATAAGTGATAGGAGCAGAATTAGATGGCAGAATGGCCAAGTCTACTCCGCCATTCAATCATTGCTGATCTACCTCTCCCTCTTAACCCAATTCTCCTGCCTTCTCATACAGTTATAGAGCCTTAAAATCATAGTCACAGAGAGTGATCCAGTGTGGAAACATGCCCTTCGGCTCAAGTTACTAACAGCCTACACGTCTCAGCTATATTAGTCCCACCTGCCCACGTTTGGCCCATATCCCTCCAAACCTGTCCTATCCATGTACCTGTCTGTTTCTTAAACACTGGGATAGTCCCTGCCTCAACTACCTCCTCTGGCAGCTCGTTCCATATACCAACTACCCGCTGTTTGAAAACGTCACCACCTAGATTCCTATTAAATCTTTTCCCCTTCACCTTAAGCCTATGTCCTCTGGTCCTCGATTCCCCTACTCTGGGCAAGAGACTCTGTGCGTCTACCCGACCTATTCCTCTCATGATATTATACACCTCTATAAGATCACCTCTCATCCTCCTGCGCTCTATGCAGAATAGACTCCCAGCCCTGCCCCAACCTCTCCCTATAGCTCAGGGCCTCGAGTCCTGGCCACATCCTCATAAATCTTCTCTGTACACTTTCCTGCTTGACAACACCTTTCCTTTATTTCCTCTCTCCTGTTCTAAGATGAGGAAGATTAGATAACATTATTTGAAGCATTGTGTGCAGTTCTGGTCACCACATTGCAGGAAGGATGTGGTGAGGGTGCAGAATGCTGCCTGGATTACAGAGTATTAGCAATAAGGAGTTTTAAGGAGGGCACACAGTGGTCCAACGGTAGAGTTGCTGTCTCACAGCACCAGAGAGCCGGGTTCGATCCTGACTACGGGTACTTGTCTGTCGGGAGTTTGTAAGTTCACCTCAGATTCAGATTCAGATTCAGATTCAAACTTTATTGTCATTGTTCAGTGTACAGTACAGAGACAACGAAATGCAGTTAGTTAACATCTCCCTGGAAGAGCGACATAGAATCTGAGCAATAAATATATATATGTACATACATCATAGTAGTGCAATTTTTTCTGGTGGGTGGAGTGTCCAGGGTGGGGGGGTGAGACTGGCAATCACCGGGGTACAGAGTTGAGTAATGTAACAGCCGCAGGGAAGAAGCTGTTCCTGGACCTGCTGGTCCGGCAACGGAGAGACCTGTAGCGCCTCCCGGATGGTCGGAGGATAAGCAGACTGTGTCTGCAGTGAGAGCAGTCCTTGACGATGCTGAGCGCCCTTCGCAGAAATCGCTTGCTTTGGACAGACTCAATGGAGGGGAATGAGGAACCGTTGATGCGTTGCACAATTTTCACCACCCTCGGCAGTGCTTTCTGGTCGGAGACAGAGCTGTTGCCATACCATACAGTGATACAGTTGGTAAGGATGCTGTCGATGGTGCAGCGGTAGACGCTCACCAGAATCTGAGGAGACAGATGGACCTTCTTCAGTCTCCTCAGGAAGAAGAGACGCTGGTGAGCCTTCTTGACCAGAGTTGAGGTATTGTGGGTCCAAGAGAGGTCATCGGAGATGTTGATCCCCAGAAACCTGAAGTTACCCCTCAGATTCCTATTAAATCTTTTCCCCCTCACCTTAAACCTATATCCTCTGGTGTCCGATTCCCCTACTCTGGGCAAGAGACTCTATGCATCTACCCAATCTATTCCTCTCATGATTTTATACACCTCTATAAGACCATGCTACAGTTTAGTTTATTGTCACGTGTACCGAGGTACAGTGAAACGCATTTGTCGAGTGCTATCCGCACAAAATTGCAGAAAGTTGCGGACGCAGCCCAGACCATCACACAAACCAACCTCCCTTCCATCGACTCCATCTACACCTCACGCTGCCTCGGCAAGGCCAGCTGCATCATCAAGGACCAGTCACACCCCCGGTCACTCCCTCTTCTCCCCTCTCCCATCGGGCAAGATGTACAGAAGTGTGAAAACGAACGCACACACACCTCCAGATTCAGGGACAGTTTCTTCCCGGCTGTTATCAGGTACCTGAACCATCCTACCACAACCAGAGAACGGTCCTGAACCACTATCTTCCTCATTGGTGACCCTCGGGCTATCCTTGATTGCACTTTGCTGGCTTTACCTTGAACTAAATGTTATTCCTTTATCATGTATATGTACACTGTGGACGGCTCGATTGTAATCATGTATTGTCTTTCCGCTGACTGGATAGCACGCAACAAAAGCTTTTCACTGAACCTCGCTACACGGGACAATAAACTAAACTGTAAAAACTGAAAACACTTCTGGTTGTTCTTACAGGTAAGAGCTTCAATATTTGGATCGCAGTTTTGCTTACAGCAGGGCTAATACTGATCGCTGAGCTAGCTGGAATCCTCATCTACAGGTATATACAGCGGTAAGTGTAAATTAATCCACATTTTTATTTCCAAATCTATCCCTTTGTCATCTGCTTCTTATAACTGCTTCTGTCAGGCTAACGGGTCAGCCAGCATCTCTGCGGAGAACGTGGACAGGTACAAAGTGCTGGAGTAATTCAGCGGGTCAGGCAAGCAGCATCTCTGTGGAGAACGTAGACAGGTACAAAGTGCGGGAGTAATTCAGCGGGTCAGGCAAGCAGCATCTCTGTGGAGAAGGTAGTCATGTACAAAGTGCTGGAGTAACTCAGCCGGTCAGGCAGCAACTCTAAAGATTAAGGAATAGGTGATATTTCGCGTCGGGACGTTCTTCAAACTGAAATGTTGAGAGAGCCAGAACAAAACAGCCGGCAACAATAACCTTTGCACTATTGTGAGCCCTTTTGGGCCCCATATCTGAGGAAGGATGTGCTGGCTCTGGAGAGGGTCTAGAGGAGGTTTACGAGAATGATCCCGGGAATGATAGGGTTAACATATGATGAGCGTCCGACAGCACTGGGCCTGTACTCGCTGGAGTTTAGATGGATGAGTGGGGACCTCATTGACATTTAAACACTAGTGAAAGGCCTGGATAGAGTGGATGTGGAGAGGATGTTTCCACTAGTGGGAGAGTCTCGGACCAGAGGGCACAGCCTCAGAATTAAAGATCGTTATTTTTGGAAGCAGATGAGGAATTTCTTTAGAGGGTGGTGAATCTGTGGAATTTTAAGGCAGTGATAGGTAGATTGTTGATTTGTACAGGTGTCAGGTGTTATGGGGAGAAGGCAGTAGAATGGGGTTAGGAGGGAGAGCTAGATCGGCCATGATTGAATGGTGGAATAGACTTGATGGGCCGAATGGCCTAATTCTGCTCCTGTCATTAATTACATCATAATCTTATGACCAACGTCTAATACAACTGCAACTTTGACTTAGACTTTGTTGATGTGCAGATGTGCTGTAAACTTGCTGTTATCTCCTGTTGCTCTAGGAGGGAATATGTGACAATGGAGGAAGCTTCAGGAAACCAAGACACCAATGTGATCTACTGCCCACACTCTGCAACCAATCAGGTAGTGGGTCTCTGCATTTAATCTCAACTACAGATGATACAAAAGTGGACACAAAATCTGGAGTAACTCAGCGGGACAGGCAGCATCTCTGGAGGTACATGGATAGGACAGGTTTGGAGGGATATGGACCAAACGCAGGCAGGTGGGACCAGTGCAGCTGGGACATGTTGGCCGGTGTGGTCAAGTCGGGCCAAAGGACTTGTTTCCACACTGTATCACTCTATGACTCTATATAGACGATGATACAGACTCTATATAGACGATAGACAGCCTGCTGCTGAAAGACTCATCCATGCCTTCATCTCCTCCCGACTGGACTATTGCAACTCACTTCTCCTTGGCATCAGCTCCACCTACATCAACCGACTCCAACTGGTCCAGAACGCAGCCGCCCGACTCATCACCCACACCAAATCCTGGCATCACATCACTCCAGTCCTCAAAAAACTTCACTGGCTTCCCATCTCCCACCGGATCACCTACAAAATCCTGGTCCTCACCTACAAAGCCCTCCACCATCTGGCCCCCACATATCTCATTGACCTCCTCTCCCCCTACCAACCCTCACGGTCCCTCAGATCCACATCAGCCGGCCTCCTCTCCATCCACAAGTCCAACCTCCGCAGTTTTGGGGACAGAGCCTTCTCCAGGGCAGCTCCCAGGCTCTGGAACTCCCTCCCCCAACTGATCCGCAATTCCGTGTCCCTCCCCATCTTCCAGTCCCGCCTCAAGACCCATCTCTTCACCTCTGCCTATCCTTAGCCCCACGTCCCCGTCCCTTTTCATCTGTGCATTAATTGCCTCATGCTGTGTTTTGTATTGAATTCTGTCTTTACTTTGTGTACTAGTCATGTCTCTACTATTTATTTCATTCCCCTTACATGTTTTTCCTATACATGCTCAATTTTTGTAAGGTGTCCTTGAGACTCTTGAAAGGCGCCCATAAATAAAATGTATTATTATTATTATTATTATGATGTGGAGAGATAAAGAACAATGAATGAAATATATGCAAACAGGAAACATGCCACTGTTAGTGGTTTGTTGGTTGAAAATGAAAATGTGGTGCGGCTTGGGTGGGGGAGGGATGGGGAGAGAGAGAATGCTGGGGCTACTTCAAGTTAGAGAAGTCAATGTTCATACCACTGGGGTGTAAGCTGCCCAAGCGAAATATAAGATGCTGTTCCTCCAATTTGCATTTAGCCTCATTCTGACAATGGAAGAGACCGAGGATAGAAAGTTCAGTATGGGAATGGGAGGGAGAATTAAAGTGTACAGCAATGGGGGGTATGAATATTGATTTTACTAACTGTGTGAGAGTGGGAGAGAGAGAGAGAGAGAGTAGGTGTGAATGTGAGAGAATGTTTGAGAGAGGGAGACAGTCCGAGAGGTGGAGAGAGACAGTTTGTGTGAAGCTGAAAGTGTGAGAGAGAGTGCGTGAGTGTGACAGAGAGGGTGAGAGTGAGAGTGAGAGAGAGAGTGTGAGAGGAGAATATAAACAACATGGCTGAACCTGTGTGTGTGTGAGTTCAGGAGTTGTGAACCTTGCCGCTGATGGTATTAATTCCGGGACCACATCGCCCACTGCTCTGTACTAAACCCACAACTGCCTGTCTGCTTCCCTTTCCTTCTAGAGCGCGGGGAGAGGAGAGGACGGCCCGACCCTGGAGGAGCTGAAAGGAGGAGGGGAATCGGGCAAGGGGGAAGAGCAAGCGGTCGTGTACGCCAACCTGCGGGATCTGCCGAGCAGCGGAGACACCGTGCACAGTGGCGATGTGGTGGAATACGCTGAGCTCTGGTTCCAGTCCAAGCAGGGGGAGGGGTAGAAACATTGAAACATAGACAATAGGTGCACGAATAGGCCATTCGGCCCTTCGAGCTTGCACCGCCATTCAATATGATCATGGCTGATCATCCAACTCAGTATCCTGTACCTGCCTTCTCTCCATACCATATAACCATACATAACCATAAAACAATTACAGCACGGAAACAGGCCATCTCGGCCCTTCTAGTCCGTGCCGAACACTTATTATCCCCTAGTCCCATCTACCTGCACTCAGACCATAACCTTCCATTCCTTTTCCGTCCATATAACTATCCAATTTGTTTTTAAATGATAAAATCGTACCTGCCTCCACCACCTCCACTGGAAGCTCATTCCAGTCAGCTACCACGCTCTGAGTAAAGAGGTTCCCCCTCATGTTACCCCTAAACTTCTGTCCCTTAATTCTTGGATCCCCCTGATCCCTTTAGCCACAAGGGCCACATCTAACTTCCTCTTAAATATAGCCAATGAACTGGACGCAACTACCTTCTGCGGCAGAGAATTCCACAGATTCACCACTCTCTGTTTAAAAAATGATTTTTTTATCTCGGTCCTAAAATATTTCCCTCTTATCCTTAAACTTTGACCCCTTGTTCTGGGCTTCCCCAACATCGGGAATAGGAGGGTGGGAGGGGCGTGATGCGGGAGCGCCATGCTGTGGGAGAAGCGGTGAGGAGGGAGGGCTGTGCTGTTGGGGAGGGGCGTGAGGAGGGAGAGGAAATGGGGATGGAGCCTTAACTACCTTAGGGTTGATAGATGCATTGACCCTGTAGATGAGATAGTGGAATAACATAGAACTAGTGTGTGAACGGATGGTCGATGGTCAGTGCGGACTCGGTGGGCTGAATGGCATGTTTCCACACTGTATCTCTAAACTAAACATAGAACTAATTTAAGAGAGAGTTAGATAGAGCTCTAGGGGCTACTGGAATCAAGGGATATGGGGAGAAGGAAGGCACTTGGTTCTTGGTTTCTTGGTCCTCCAAATATTCCAAATTGAATTTAAACTGGAGGTGGTGGAGGGAGGACTTAAACCAGAAAGGGTTTTTGGGAAGAAATAGCTACCTTAAATGTCGTTGCATCTGGTTGTGTAACTATGGCAGGGTGAAGATTATTCCACGCTTTAATTGTGCGGGGGAAGAACGAATTGCTGTACCAACACATCTGTCTTTGTAGCTGGAATCACAAATTGGATCGAATGCCCTCGTCTGCTCCTAATTGGTTTTGATTTGGTGTAGGTCTTGTAGTCTATGTCGAGCTGACCATTTAACATTTTGTTACTGCACGGTTACTGATTGGGGACGATCAGCCATGATCACAATGAATGGCGGTGCAGGCTCGAAGGACCGAATGGCCTCCTCCTGCACATATTTTCTATGTTTCTATGTAACTAGTGTGAGAACGGATGATGATGGTCGGTGCGGACTCGGTGGGCCGAAGGGCCTGTTTCCCAGCTGTATCTCTTTAAAAAAAGCCTTTGTTTCTGTAGAACACAGACTGTTCCGTGGGTAACCATTGACATTGATAAGAATTGCTTCTATTGACACTGGTTAAATGATAGTCTGCTAAACATACAGTCTTTACCAGCAGTTACAAAATAGACTTTTAGCTATTAAATGAAGACATTTATTTTTTGAAAATCCGGTGGGATTTTTGCTAATGCTATTCTGAAACTCTGAAAACCCCTCTTACTGTAGCAAAAAGTCTTCATATCAAAAGGATTTGAGTATAGGAGCATGGAGGTTCGAGTACAGTTGTACATGGTCTTGGTGAGACCACACCTGGAGTATTGCGTACAGTTTTGGTCTCCTAATCTGAGGAAAGACATTCTTGCCATAAAGGGAGTACAGACTGATTCCTGGGATGGCAGGACGTTCATAAGAAGAAAGACTGGATAGACTCGTCTTGTACTCGCTAGAATTTAGAAGATTGATGGGGGATCTTATAGAATCTTACAAAATTCTTAAGGGGTTGGACAGGCTAGATGCAGGAAGATTGTTCCCGATGTTGGGGAAACCAGAACAAGGGGTCACAGTTTAAGGATAAGGGGAAGTCTTTTAGGACTGAGATGAGAAAAACATTTTTTTTCACACACACAGAGTGGCGAATCTGTGGAATTCTCTGCCACAGAAGGTAGTTGAGGCCAGTTCATTGACTATATTTAAGAGGGAGTTAGATGTGGCCCTTGTGGCTAAAGGTATCAAGGGGTATGGAGAGAAGGCAGGTACAGGATACTGAGTTGGGATGATCATATTGAATGGCGGTGCAGGGTCAGAGGGCCAAATGGCTTGCTCCTGCGCCTATATTCTATGTTTCTATGTAGCGCCATGTTGTATAACATGTTCCATAGCAAGCAGCTCTGTGTGTGGCATTGGTGAGTAATAATAATAATGAAATGCAGACGCTGGAAATCTGACAAAGGTGGCGCAGCGGTAAAGTTGCTGCCTCACAGCGGCAGAGACCCTGGTTCGATCCTGACCACAGGTGCTGTCTGTACGGAGTTTGTACGTTATCCCCGTGGCCCGTGTGGATTTTCTCCGGGATCTTCGGTTTCCTTCCACACTCCAAAGACGGGTAGGTTTGTAGGTTAATTGGCTTTCTGTAAATGTAAATTGTCCATGGTGTGTGTAGTGTGCGGGGAGTGTGAGGAGGAGGAGCCATCTTGGGGAACGGCTGCTAACCAGCAGCCGTCCGTTTACTTATTTTTTTTCTTCAGTTTTTAGTTAGTTTTGTTCGTCGTTTTTTCGGAGAAATTTACTTCTTATTGTGGGGGGAAGGAGGTAACCTTACTTCTAGGTCCCTACCTGGTCGGTGAGGCAGCTTTTTCTCCGTGCTGCCCGTCGACCCGTCCTCGTGGCATACCAGCGGGATGGAGCGCCGTTTCCTGGCGGGGACCGCCCAGCACCTGGGCTTCGGTGGCGGCATAGCGCTGGAGCGCCATCGCGGAGCGGGCGATGCCTTGCCTGGGTCGCCGTGCTGGATCGACGCGATGGAGCTCCGGTGAGCTGGACCGCCGTGTTCAACACCTCCGGGCTGCGGGTCTGCGGTGCGGAGTGGGCGGCGCTGTCATTAACATCGGGAGCCTGGGAGCTCCAACTCGGTGCGTCCTTGTCGGCTTCGGAAGCCGACAATCCCCTGCTAGGAAGCGGCCGTTCCAGGTGGCCCAGCCGGTGTGAGGACTCTCCCAACGCCGGGGCAAGACCACCCGGCTACAACGGCCAGGAACATCGGGCCTCCGTTGAGGCTACAGCGGTGGCCTTAATAGGCCTGACTTTTGGGACAACTGGGGTAGGAGACTGGAATTTTGTGCCTTCCCCCACAGTGGTGACCATTGTGGGGGAATTATTTTTCTGTGTGTAAGGTACTTTGTTAGTCTGTGTCCAAGATGGATGTCGGAAGAGAGAGTGGACGCTGGCGCGTGTGGGTGTATGTGTGAAGTGTGTGTGTCTGGGGAAGTGTGTGTGGGAGGGTCTTGCTTGACCCTCTTGGGTGACTAGCTTGCCCCCCCCCCCCCAAGCAAAACCTGAAGTGATGCCCCTGTTTGACACTCCGGCACCTACAGAATGAGCACTGCAACACTGGGGAGCGCGGGGATGTACACGTCACTTTGCTCCAGGCTATCAAGTTGAGGGTTTCAATGACATTTTGAAATCACAAAAGCAGGCCATCCTTCCCATTAATGTGGTTGCATAAAACGTTAGCATTTTGTTGGTTAACCTTGATTGGTGGCTACATGTTATCTTTTGAATTTGTTCCATTTGTTTTACTTAAGTTCTTTTGTGAGTTCATTAAATTTATAAAACTGGCATTTCTTTATGTTTTTCTACGGCCAGCAAAAATGTGACAAATATATAATGTGGCCCTCATGGTGAAAAGTTTGGAGGCGCCTGTTGTAAGGTATAATTGAACACAATTACAGTATAAATTACGGGTAAACAAGCATGCAAATGGTGTCATATCAAGGTCTAATTATCAACAATGTCCTGTATAAAGGATACGTCTCTAACTAGAGTTAATTAGCGAGGAACAGCTATCATGTTACAAGTAGGTGTAGGTGTAATATATATATTTGCAATATGACAAGTGTAAACAAGCAAGGAGTTGGTGTCATTTTAAGGTATGATTATCACACATTTTCTGTGTAAATTAAGAAGTGACAAGCAAGTGAAATGTGTTATTTTAAAGTACAATAAATTACAGTATAGGTTTAGGGTAAATGGGCAAGACAATTGTGTAATTTCAAGGTGCAATTACCAACATTTTCTGGACAACGATCACTCTTCCTCTTTTTTCAGTTATTTTCCTGTCTCACGCCTGATGCCTGGAGGTCAGTGCGACAGGCCTGTAGTCTTTAATACCAGCAAACCTTGTCTTTTTGGGTACAGGGACGATAATGGAGACTTTAAAGCAGGCAGGGACAGTACAGGTTTGCAGGGACTGGTTGAAAAGCAACGTTTTTCATTATCATAGTTTCACATTGACCAACTAAGAGATGAGAAAATGGACCATCAGTGTTCTATTGAAGTACGAATATAGATAAATTAACCATCTTGTGTGTCATTAATTATTATGTAGTATAGTCTCATTCTGTGCAACATGGACTAATGGATTGACTGATCACCTTCTCAGATCTCCCTGAATATTAGCGCCTGTATATCAGAGAACACAAGTAACACAACAGAAAACAAGGTCTCAACTCCAAATTCCAATGGGCATTTGGCAATTTTTCAAGTTATATTATGGTTCATAACCTTGAAGGAACTTTGAGTTGAAAGTTGAATTTTCTGCTATGTTCTTTGTACCAGGGGTGTGCAAAACATGATTTTCAATCAAATCTTAACTGGTGAGCAGCCAACATGCTGTTATTTCGTACAGATTCAAATCATCCAATACAAGCAATTGATGTATAAGTCTCGGATAAACCATCAATGATTACTGAATTTTGGTTCTTGGAAATGGGATTTTTGGACCTTGAAAGCCCTTGAATTTATAGCTGTTCCAAGTGTACAGACCCTGGTATGAGAAATATATCAGAACACTTTATTTGCCAAGTGTGTTTTGCAACATACGAGGAATTTCATTGGCCAGGTCAGTCATACAGTGACTCCTGCACATTCCTCACTGTGATGGAAGACAAAATAAAGTTCAAGTCCTTCCCTTTGTTCTTCCTCGCTCGCCTCGAGCCTCAGTTGACGGGACGATCTTGTCTCCCGTAACCAGCGGCCTTTGGTCCCTCCGTGCCGAGGCGATCAAGCTCCCACATCGGGGGGATGTCAGCTTCTCCGTGCCGGACGATCGAACCTCGCGTCGGGTTTGGTCGAACCTTCCACGACGTTGGAGCTCACGACGAGCCTCTCCCGAGACAGCGAGCTCTTGTTGGTAAGTCCGCGGTGGGAGCGATCCCAGGCAAGGGATCAGCTCCGATGTTAAGTCCACGCCCCGCGGTGGGGCTCACGTCTGTCCGAGGAGGCTTCCAGCTCCATCGATGGAAGGTCGCAGAGCGCCCGGAGAATGTGATCCGAATATTGATCACATCTCCGGCAAAGTAAAAACCGGAAAAAAAGTGTCCCCGATCTGCGGGACGGAGGAGGGAATGTGGGGGGAGGGAGGGAGGGAAAAATAAATTGAGTGAAAAAATAGGATTTGAGTGAAAGAGAGGGGGCAGGTGGGAGGGAGGGAAAGAGAGATGGAGAAAGGAGAGCGAGAGAGAGAGAAAGGAGAGAGGGAGAGGGGAAAGATAGGGAGGAGAGGGGAGAGAGAAAGGAGAGAGGGAGAGCGGAAATATAGAGAGGAGAGGGGGGAGAGAGAGAGGGATGCATTTTAAAGGGGCCATCTACACTATCCCACTCCGACCATCATGCCCCATCTACCCTAGTCCCACCCCGACCAACATGCCCCATCTACACTAGTCCCACCCTGACCAACATGCCCCATCTACACTAGTCCCACCCGAACAACATGCCCTATCTGCACTCGTCCCACCCCTACCAACATGCCCCATCTACACTAGTCCCACCCCGACCAACATGCCCCATCTACACTAGTCCCAACCCGATTCAACATGCCCCATCTACATTACTCCCACCCCGACCAACATGCCCCATCTACACTAGTCGCACCCCGACCAACATGCCCCGTCTACACTATTCCCACCCGGATCAACATGCCCCGTCTGCACTTGTCCCACCCCGACCAACATGCCCCAACTACACTAGTCCCACCCCGACCAACATGCCCCATTTACACTAGTCCCACCCCTACCAACATGCCCCATCTACACGGGGCCAACACGGACCAACATGCCCCATCTACACTTGTCCCATCCCGAACAAAATGCCCCAACTACACTAGTCCCACCCCGACCAACATGCCCCATCTACACTAGTCCCACCCCGACCAACATGCCCCATTTACAATAGTCCCACCCCGACCACCATGCCCCATCTACACTAGTCCCACCCCGACCAACATGCCCCATCTACACTAGTCCCACCCCGACCAACATGCCCCATGTACACTAGTCCCACACCGACCAACATGCCCCATCTACACTAGTCCCTCCCCGACCAACATGCCCAATCTATACACGAACCACCCGCCAGCAATTGGCCCATATCCCTCCTATCCATGTACCTGTCAAGTGTTGCGATAGTCCCAGCCACAACTACCTCTGCCGGCAGCTCGTTCCATATAACCACCTTTGTTGCCCCTCAGAATCCTATTCAATTCCCCCCCCCCCCCTCACTCACCTTGAACACATGTCCTCATGTCCTCGATTCCCCTACTCAGGGCAAGAGACTCTGTGCGTCTACCCGATCTATTCCCCTGGTGATTTTGTACACCTCTATAAAATCACCCTTTATCCTCCTACGCTCCAAGGAATAGAGTCCCAGCCTGCCCCAACCTCTCCCTGTACCTCAGGCCCCTCGAGTCCCGGCAACATCCTCGTAAATCGTCTCCGCGCCCTTTCCAGCTCGACAACATCTTGCCCTGCAACACGGTGCCCAGAACTGAACGCAATGCTCTAAATGCAGCCTCACCTACGTTTTGGTCTCCTAATCTGAGGGAGTACAGAGAAGGTTCATCAGACTGATTCCTGGGATGGCAGGACTTTCATATGAAGAAAGACTGGATAGACACGGCTTGTACTCGCTAGAATTTAGAAGATTGAGGGGGGATCTTATAGAAACTTACAAAATTCTTAAGAGGTTGGACAGGCTAGATGCAGGAAGATTGTTTCCGATGTTGGGAGAAGTCCAGAACAAGGGGTCACAGTTTAAGGATAAGAGGGAAATCTTTTAGGACCGAGATGAGGAAAACGTTTTTCACACAGAGAGTGGTGAATCTCTGGAATTCTCTGCCACAGAAGGTAGTTGAGGCCAGTTCATTGGCTATGTTTAAGAGGGAGTTAGATGTCGCCCTTGTGGCTAAAGGGATCAGGGGGTATGGAGATAAGTCAGGTACAGGATACTAAGTTGGATGATCAGCCATGGTCATGTTGAATGACGAATGGTGCAGGCTCGAAGGGCCGAATGGCCTCTACTCCTGCACCTATTGTCTATGTTTCTATGTCTTGTACAACAGCAACGTGACCTCCCAACTTCTAGACTCAATACAGAGAGAGAGGGAGAGAGAGAGAGAGAGAGAGAGAGAGAGAGAGAGAGAGAGAGAGAGAGAGAGAGAGAGAGAGAGAGAGAGAGAGCTAGAAGATGAGATAGAGATTGAGCGAGAGAGATCGAGCTGATGAGAGATAGAGAGAGCGGAGACTGACGCCTTGCTCTACGATCTCGCTCATCGAGAATCTGCTCTCTCTCTCGCTGCTCTCTCTCTCTCCGCGCTCTCTCTCTCTCCTCTCTCTCTCTCGCTCTCTCTCTCGCTCTCCTCATCTGCTCTCTCTCTCTCGTCTCTTTCTCTCCCTCTTCTCGCTCTTCCTCCCTCGCCCCACCCCTTCAGAGTGACGTTTCATGAGAGAGATAGTGAGGAGAAGGTGAGACAGAGAGAGAGATAGACATGGTAAATGGTAGGGAATTGAATACTACAGTTGAACAGAGGGATCTGGGAATAACTGTGCATAGTTCCTTGAAGGTGGAATCTCATATAAATAGGGTGGTAAAGAAAGCTTTTGGTATGCTGGCCTTTATAAATCAGAGCATTGAGTATAGAAACTGGGATGTAATGTTAAAATTGTACAAGGCATTGGTGAGACGAAATCTGGAGTATGGTGTACAATTTTCGTCGCCCAATTATAGGAAGTATGTCAACAAAATAGAGAGAGTACAGAGGAGATTTACTAGAATGTTGCCTGGGTTTCAACAATTAAGTTACAGAGAAAGGTTGAATAAGTTAAGTCTTTATTCTCTGGAGCGCAGAAGGTTAAGGGGGGACTTGATAGAGGTCTTTAAAATGATGAGAGGGATAGACAGAGTTGACGTGGATAAGCTTTTCCCTTTGAGAATAGGGAAGATTCAAACAAGAGGACATGACTTCAGAATTAAGGGACAGAAGTTTAGGGGTACCATGAGGGGGAACTTCTTTACTCAGAGAGTGGTAGCGGTGTGGAATGAGCTTCCGGTGGAAGTGGTGGAGGCAGGTTCGTTGGTATCATTTAAAAATAAATTGGATAAGCATATGGATGAGAAGGGAATGGAGGGTTATTTTATGAGTGCAGGCAGGTGGGACTAAGGGTAAAAAGTTGTTCGACACGGACTTGTAGGGCCGAGATGACCTGTTTCCGTGCTGTAATTGTTATATGGTTATATGGTTATAGACAGTGTAAGAGAGAGAGAGACAGAGAAAGGGAGACTTAGAGATAGGGAGAGTGAGAGAGGGAGAGACTGAGGGAGATGGAGAGAGAGACAAATAGAGAGGCAGAAAGAATGAGAAAGAGAGGGAGAAAGAGAGAGATAGAGAGATAGAGAGAGACAGAAGAGAGACACTGAGGGAGAGACAGAGAGACTTGGAACATTGTATTTGGAGCATTGGGATAAAGAAACCAAAAGCCAAAGCAGATTAGAATGTTACCGTGCCCTAAAAAGAGATTATAAATTGGCAGACTATCTCTCAACTGTTAGAGACATAAAGCAGAGACGGACCCTCACCAAATACAGGTTAGGTGACCACTATTTGGCAGTTGAAAAAGGAAGACAGAACAGATTCTGGCAACCAAGAGAAAACAGAATATGCGCCCACTGTTTGACAGATGAGGTTGAAACAGAGGCGCACCACCTCCTAAAATGCAAAACAATTACAAAATAAGGAAAGGATACTTTATCAAACTCAGTGTGGCAACCCCTGACTTTAAAGAACTAGATGATACATCAAAGCTAAGAATAATCCTTGGCGAAGGTAATACGGCACATCTTGGTGCACAATACGTAACAGCATGCCACAACCTGAGAGACGGTGAATGATGCAGCATGGAAACAGGTGTTTCGACCCGTGGAGTCCGCGCCGACCAGCGATCACCCCGTACACTAGCACTACCTACGCACATTAGGGATACTTTAACAATGTTGCGGAGGCCGATTAATCTACAACCCTGAACGTCTTTGAAATGTTGGAGGAAACCGGAGCACCCGGAGTAAAATCCCACGCAGGTCAAGGGGAGAACGCACACACTCCACATAGACAGCACCCGCGGTCAGGATCGAGCCGGGGTCTCTGGCGGTGAGGCAGCAACTGTACCGCTGCGCCACTGTGCCGTGCAGAATTATATAACGGTTTCCACCGCCATAAACACACCCAATATGTGCTAGTAATGTCCTGTTTTCCAGCTTGTTGACCCTCTGTGTTCCCCTCCTGCAGGGTTTAGAAGCCGTTGCTGTGGGCGGAGAGACGGGACATGAGGGCAGCCATGGTTCAGGTGAGCCTCCCCCCCCCCCATCTCTTCGAGGGGGTGAGCTTCGATGGAGGACCACATGGCGGGGCACAACAAGGAAAAG
This sequence comes from Amblyraja radiata, assembly GCF_010909765.2. Classification (NCBI taxonomy): domain Eukaryota; kingdom Metazoa; phylum Chordata; class Chondrichthyes; order Rajiformes; family Rajidae; genus Amblyraja; species Amblyraja radiata. Next base: position 75,698 of record NW_022630593.1, on the reverse strand, counting down.
CGTTATGAGTGTGACGTGCGTGGCAAGGCCCGGCAATGCCCGAGCCGGCTGGAGATCCACCGGCGGGTGCACACGGGAGAACGCCCCTTCGACTTCTCGGAGTGCGGCAAGAGCTTCACCCGCTACGACAAACTGCTGCGGCACAACCTCGTGCACTCTGGCGAGAGGCCCTTCACCTGCTCCGACTGCGGCAAGAGCTTCAAGACGGCGAATGAGCTGAAGATTCATCAGCGGGTGCACACTGGCGAGAAGCCCTATTGCTGCACCTCCTGCGGCAAGAGCTTTGCCCGGTTGTCGGTGCTGCAGATGCACCGGCGGGTGCACAGCAGTGAGAGGCCCTTCACCTGCTCCGATTGCGGCAAAGGCTTCAAGTCGGCACCAGCGCTGAAGAAGCACAGGCTTGTGCACACCGGCGACCGTCCCTTCAACTGCGCCCAGTGCGGCAAGGGCTTCACCACCTCCGCCAGACTGCTGTTACACCAGCTCACTCACACCGGTGAGCGCCCCTACACCTGCGCCCAGTGGGGCATGGGCTTCACTCAGTACGGCAACCTGCTGTCCCACCAGCGCACCCACACCAGCGAGCGCCTCTACACAGGCGCCGAGTGCAGCAAGGTCTTCACCCGCTCCGCCTATCTGCTGTCCCACCAGCGGGTGCACGCCGGCGAGGAGCTGCTCTCACTGTGACAAGAGAGGACGGGGGCTGCGAGAACACCAGCGGATACACACCGGAGAGATACCCTTTGAGGGCGCTGAATATGGCAAGTGTTTCACCCGCATGTCCAGCCTATGGCAGCACCGGCGTACCCACACGGTGAGCGCCCGTTACCCTGCCCGTCCTGTGGTAAGGCTTCACCCGCCTTGACCACCTGCTGGAGCACCGACGAGTCCACACCGGCCAGCGCCCCTTCACCTGCCCGCGCTGCCTGCCGCCACGTGGATAGATAGGCGCTGTTTAGGTAGACACAAAATGCTGGAAGGAATGGATAACGTTTCAGGTCGTTTCTTCAGTCATCCATTCATTCTCTCCAGAGATGCTGCCTGTCCCGCTGAGTTACTCCAGCACTTTGTATCCTCTTTGTAAACCAGCATCTGCAGTTCCTTGTTTTTAAACCATTCTGGTTAACCATCTCTGCACCTTCCCCAAAGCCTCCACATCAGTCCTGTAATGGAATGACCAGAACTGTATGCAATACTCCAAATGCTACCCGACCAATGTCCCTCAAAGCTGCACATATACATTTATCTCTCTCCCCTCTCCCTTCACACCCCCCCCCCCCCACTCGTACACAAATTATCTCCACTCCACCCTCTCGGGCCCCACACCCTCTCTCTCACACACTCGCCCTCTTGCTCCTTGTCTCTCTCCCACACTCCCACACTCCCTCTCTCGCTCCCTGTCTCTCTCACACACTCGCTCTCTTGCTCCTTATCTCTGTCTCACACTCCCTCTCTCGCTCCCTGTCTCTCTCACACAACCGCTCTCTAGCTCCTTATCTCTCTCCCACACTCCCTCTCTCGCTCCCTGTCTCTCTCACAAACTCGCTCTCTTGCTCCTTGTCTCTCTCCCACACTCCCTCTCTCGCTCCCTGTCTCTCTCACGCACCCCCTCTCTCTGTCCCTCTCTCACACGCACACACACTCCCTCTCTCTCTTCCTCTTGGTTCTTGGTTTCTTGGTGCTCCAAAATATTCCAAATGGAATTTAAACTGGAGGTTGTACCTCATGGTGGTACCCCATCTCACCCCTCCCCCACACCTCTCTTTCCCCTCTCCATCTCCCTCTCCTCACCCCTCTCCCTCTACTCCCCCCTCCTCCCACCCATCCCTCTCTCCCCACTCCCTTCCCTCTCTACTCCACCCCTCCTTCCCTCCCTCCGCCCCCTTCCCCCTACCACTCTGTCCCTCTTCACCCTCTCCCCCTACCTCTGCCTCCCCACTCTCTCCCCTCTCTCCCTCACCCCTCTCCCCCTCCCTCCACACTCTTCCTCCTCCCTCCCCTACCACATCTCCATCCTCCCCTCCCTCCCCCTCTCCCCCACGCCTCTCGCCATCCCTCCCCCTCTCCGCCACGCCTCTCTCCCCATCCCTGACTTCTTCCGTACTCCACCCCTCTCTCCTCCCCCTCATCATCGCCCTCTCCACACCCCTCTCCCTCTCCCTGCCTGCAGTCATACACAATAATAATTAATAACAAAACATACAATAAACACAACTTATAGCCACCACAGTGAGTTCACCAAGCACCTCCTCACTGTGATGGAGGCAAAAGTCTTAGTCTCTGTCTCTTCCCTCCTTCTTTTCCCTCTGAGGCGATCCAGGCCGAAAGTGCCGATCTCCAGTCCAGCGGACCTCCGTGATGATGTCGCCGCTGCCTCAGCACCGCTGCCGAATGCCGGAATGCCTTCTCCGCTCCGTCGGACCGCTGCTGAAAGCTTGAACGCTGCCTCAGCGAGCCGGGCCGCCGCTGCCTCAGCTCCAAGGTCGATGCCACCGCCTCAGCCCCGAAGACGACCAGCCTCACGTTGAAGTCCTGGCTGGCTCTGCCCCCGGAGCCTCGAGGTCGGTCGCAGTTGGTCGCCGCCATTAGTCCTCAGCGCAGACAGGGAGGCAGGGAAGGGGGATACGAACAGAAAAAGTCGCATTCCCCCGAAGGAAGGGACAAAAAAAACATGCCCCCCCCCACACATAACACAGCATAATAAACTAAAAATTAAATAAACAAGACAAAAAAACAACAAACAAGTAAAAACAGACGGACTGCAGGCGAGGCGCAACGCCAACAGTGCCGCCATCTTCAGATCCCCGCTCCGCGCTCTCACATACTCCCTCTCTCTTGGACTCTCTCGCACACTCCTGCTCTCACACACACACAACACTCTCCCTCTCTCTCTCTCACACACACCACTCCCCCTCTCACACACAACCCCCTCTCTCACACACACACCACTCCCCCCCTCACACACAACATCCCCCTCTCTCTCACACACACCAATCCCCCTCTCACACACAACGCCCCCCTCTCACACACACACACACACTCCCCCTCTCACACACAACGCCCCCCTCTCACACACACACACACACTCCCCCTCTCACACACAACAGCCCCCTCTCTCTCACACACACACGCTCCCCCCTCCCTCTCTCTATCTCACACACACACACACAACACTCTCGCTCTTGCTCTCTCACACACACACACACACACACTCTCACTCACACACTCTCAAGCACACACTCCGAACACCTCCGCTGGCTTCGCAATAACCAACCTGATATTCCGGTGACTCAGCACTTCAACTCATCCTCCTATTCCAAATCCGACCTTTCTGTCCTGGGCCTCCTCCATGACCAGAGTGAGGCCCACCGTAAATTGGAGGAGCAGTATCTCATATTTCACTTGGGCAATTCGCACCCCAGCGGTATGGACATTGACTTCTCTAATTTCAGGTAGTCCCTACTTTCTCCTTCCCTTCCCAGCTCTCACTCAGCCCACTGGCTCCACCTCTTCCTTTTTTCTTCCTGCCTCCCCCGCCCACACATCAGTCTGAAGAAAGGTTTCAATCCGAAATGTAGCCTATTTCCTTCGCTCCATAAATACTGCCTCACCTGCTGAGTTTCTCCAGCATTTTTGTCTCTCTTCAATTTTCCAGCATCTGCAGTTCCTTCTAAGGCATTTTAAAGTGCTTTTTTAAAGAAAGTTTTGACACATTTGTGCCTGACGTAACAAATAAAGCAAGTTTATCCTGACCTCAATGTGAAAGAATTTAATTTGGTCCATAAATTAAAAATAGAGATTTGCTGAAAAACAGAAAGCAGTCAAATTTAAAAGAGAATTTCCCAGCAGAATAAAGTCTGTGAAAATCTTAGAAGCTTGGTTTATACTAATCACTGAAATAATGTATTAACAATGTATTAACATAGAGATGTATAGTCTGGGCACAGTACCATATTAGACATCTGTCTGAACTGCCTGTCCCAGCTAAGGACAGGGTAGTGGCTTTCATCCAATTCTTACAAGCTTGTTTTAGTTCACAGACGGATGCCCATTATGGAACCAAGATGGAAGTCATTTGGAAACAAAATGAAGTTAGTTGTCCTTAACCATATAACCATATAACAATTACAGCACGGAAACAGGCCATCTCGGCCCTACAAGTCCGTGCCGAACAACTTTTTTCCCTTAGTCCCACCTGCCTGCACTCATACCATAACCCTCCATTCCCTTCTCATCCATATGCCTATCCAATTTATTTTTAAATGATGCCAACGACCCTGACTCCACCACTTCCACTGGAAGCTCATTCCACACCACTACCACTCTCTGAGTAAAGAAGTTCCCCCTCATGTTGCCCCTAAACCTCTGTCCCTTAATTCTGAAGTCATGTCCTTCCGGAATGGGCAGCTGTACTGAAGCTGTGCCAGGATTCGAGAATAAGACTGACATTGCAAATATATGAGTCAAGTCTCCCTTGATTCCCTTTAGCCCCTGTCCCACTTACGTGTCCTTGGTATGCTAATTACGCGACCTCGTGGTCGCGTTCAGGCGCGATGTTCCCGCGAAGGTCGCGCGCGACTTCATACGCCCCGCAGCCGTCTTGATGAAGATGGACACAAAATGCTGCAGTCACTCGGCGGGTCCGGCAGCATCTCTGGGGAGAAGCAATGGGCGGTTTTTCCGGTCGAGACTGAAAGACGGGTCTTGACCCGAAACCTCACCCATTGCTTCTCTCCAGAGATGCTGCCGGTCCCGCTGAGTTACTCCAGCATTTTGTGTCCATCTTCAATGTTTTTGGCCCTTTGTTGGTCGTAGTTCCGGACCGCAGCGGCCGTGAGCCCCAGACCAAATTCGGCGATAGTTTGCCTCCTGCTGCTGCTGTTAGAGGTGAGAGTTGCATCGCGCCAGGGTCTTGGGCCTGTCCCACATTGGCCGTCAGTTACGCAACGAAGTTGGCGTGCGAAGATTTCGTTCACTACAAAATATCGGAGCTCCGTGTGATATCGCGCACAACTCCATACCTCTCCACGCTTCTCAGTTGTACCGGCCCCGCGCGGCCACACGATGCCCGTGCGCCACAACGCGACAACGAGGTAGTGTAATTTGCGTGCCAAGGACACGTAAGATTATTAAGGGTTTGGACACGCTAGAGGCAGGAAATATGTTCCCGATGTTGGGGAATCCAGAACCAGGGGCCACAGTTTGAGAACGGAGAGGAGGAAACCCTTTTTCACAAAGTTGTGAGTCTGTGGCATTCTCTGACTCAGGTGGAGGCCGGTTCTCTGGATACTTTCAAGAGACCGCTAGATAGGGCTCCCAAAGATAGCGGAGTCGGGGGATATGGGGAGAAGGCAGGGACGAATTAGAATCAGTATAGTACTTTATATGCCAAGTATGTTTTGCAACATACAAGGAATTTCATTTGACAAGTCAGTCATATAAATAAAAAGCAACAGATCACCCAAAACACATTTTCACATAAACATCCACCGCAGTGTCCCCCCTCACATTCCTCATTGTGGGGCCTCGAGCCCCCTTTGATGGGATGATCTTGACTCCCATAGCCAGCGGCGTTTTGACCCTCCAGGTCGAGGCGATCAAGCTCCCGCATCCGGGGGGTTGTCAACTCCCCGGCGCTGGACGATCGAACCTCACGTCGAGCCTTCTGTGATGTTGGAGCTCCCGACTCGGTCTCTCCCGAGACGGCAAGCCCTTGATGGGAAGCCCGCTGTTGCAGCGATCCCAGGCAAGGATTCAGCTCCGATATTATGTCCGCGCCCCGCGGTGGTGCTCACGGCAGTCCGAGGCGGCCTCCAGCTCCATGGATGGAAGGCAGCAGAGCGCCCGGGGAATGCGATGTGAAAATCAATTGTATCTACGGCAAGGTAAGAACCTGAAAATAATGTTTCTCCCGATCCCCCTCCCCTGATTGTGGATGATCAGTCATGGTCACATTGAATGGCGGTGCTAGCTCCAAGGGCCGAATTGACTACTGCTGCTATTGACGTTACACGTGTGAGGAGTGGGAGCATTAGGTCCCAACGCAGTTAGACCATTGGTGTCAGAGTCTGCAGCGTGGAGACTCCAGGCCCGGTGCTGAGCCTCGGACTGTGGTAAGGCGACGGCTGCGGTCCACCGGTGAGCGGTGGAGTGGCCACGGCCGGCAGAGTAGCTAGTCGAGGCCCGCGGGGAGTGGAATGGCACGCGAGCCAAGTGTCGGATCAGTGCCAGTCAGCGGATGAACGGGTAGATAGCGAGGATCAGCGTCTCCGGCGATGCAGCGAGGGTTGGTGGTGTCGGTGAGTCGGTGAAGGTCGGCTACCTTCCATTCCATTTAACCCTCAAGCTGCTTCCTCCCATTCCCATTGCTCCCCAAAGCTTGGATCATGACAAAAGCCTACTCCTGGCGATCCCTGGAAACGACGACGTGATGCGTCTGGCGACAATTCTGTCAACATGTTGGACGTGAACAGAAGCCAACAGCGAGCGACATAGTCTGACACACGAGCGAACGAACAACCCCAAGCTGGCAAACTCCCATTCCCCAACTGCCAAACTCCCATTCCCCAACTCCCAAACTCCCATTATCCAACTCCCAAACTCCCATTCCCCAAGCTGACAAACTCCCATTCCCCAACTCCCCTTCCCCAAGCTGGCAAACTCCCATTCCCCAACTCTCAAACTCCCATTCCCCAACTCCCAAACTCCCATTCCCCAACTCCCAAACTCCCATTCCCCAACTCCCAAACTCCCATTCCCCAACTCCCAAACTCCCATTCCCCAACTGCCAAACTCCCATTCCCCAACTGCCAAACTCCCATTCCCCAACTCCCAAACTCCCATCCCCCAACTCCCAAACTCCCATTCCCCAAGCTGGCAAACTCCCATTCCCCAACTCCCATTCCCCAAGCTGGCAAACTCCCATTCCCCAACTCCCAAACTCCCATTCCCCAACTCCCAAACTCCCATCCCCAACTCCCAAACTCCCATTCCCCAACTCCCAATCTCCCATTCCCCAACTGCCAAACTCCCATTCCCCAAGCTGGCAAACTCCCATTCCCCAACTCCCAAACTCCCATTCCCCAACACCCAAACTCCCATTACCCAAGCTGGCAAACTCCCATTCCCCAAGCTGGCAAACTCCCATTCCCCAACTCCCCTCCTCCCAAACTCCCATTCCCCAAGCTGGCAAACTCCCATTCCCAAACTGGCAAACTCACATTCCCCAACTCCCAAACTCCCATTCCCCAACTGCCAAACTCCCATTCCCCAACTCCCAAACTCCCATTCCCCAAGCTGGCAAACTCCCATTCCCCAAGCTGGCAAACTCCCATTCCCCAACTCCCAAAGTCCCATTCCCCAACTCCCAAACTTCCATTCCCCAACTCCCAAACTCCCATTCCCCAACTCCCAAACTCCCATTCCCCAACTCCCAATCTCCCATTCCCCAACTGCCAAACTCCCATTCCCCAAGCTGGCAAACTCCCATTCCCCAACTCCCAAACTCCCAATCCCCAACTCCCAAACTCCCATTCCCCAACTCCCAAACTCCCATTCCCCAACTCCCAAACTCCCATTCCCCAAGCTGGCAAACTCCCATTCCCCAACTCCCAAACTCCCATTCCCCAACTCCCAAACTCCCATTCCCCAAGCTGGCAAACTCCCATTCCCCAAGCTGGCAAACTCCCATTCCCCAAGCTGGCAAACTCCCATTCCCCAACTCCCAAACTCCCATTCCCCAACTGCCAAACTCCCATTCCCCAACTCCCAAACTCCCAATCCCCAACTCCCAAACTCCCATTCCCCAACTCCCAAACTCCGATTCCCCAACTCCCAAACTCCCATTCCCCAAGCTGGCAAACTCCCATTCCCCAACTCCCAAACTCCCATTCCCCAACTCCCAAACTCCCATTCCCCAAGCTGGCAAACTCCCATTCCCCAAGCTGGCAAACTCCCATTCCCCAAACTGGCAAGCTCCCATTCCCCAACTCCCAAACTCCCATTCCCCAACTGCCAAACTCCCATTCCCCAACTCCCAAACTCCCATTCCCCAAGCTGGCAAACTCCCATTGCCCAACTCCCATTCCCCAAGCTGGCAAACTCCCATTCGCCAACTCCCAAACTCCCATTCCCCAAGCTGGCAAACTCCCATTACCCAACTCCCAAACTCCCATTCCCCAAGCTGACAAACTCCCATTCCCAACTCCCAAACTCCCATTCCCTAACTCCCAAACTCCCATTCCCCAAGCTGGCAAACTCCCATTCCCCAAGCTGGCAAACTCCCATTCCCCAACTCCCAAACTCCCATTCCCCAACTGCAATGCTCCCATTCCCCAACTCCCAAACTCCCATACCCCAACTCCCATTCCCCAAGCTCGCAAACTCCCATTCCCCAACTCCAAAACTCCCATTCCCCAACTCCCATTCCCCAAGCTGGAAAACTCCCATTCCCCAACTCCCAAACTCCCATTCCCCAACTCCCTTACTCCCATTCCCCAACTCCCATTCCCCAAGCTGGCAAACTCCCATTCCCCAAGCTGGCAAACTCCCATTCCCCAAGCTGGCAAACTCCCATTCCCCAACTGCCAAACACCCATTCCCCAACTCCCAAACTCCTATTCCCCAACACCCAATCTCCCATTCCCCAAGCTGGCAAACTCCCATTCCCCAACTCCCAAAGTCCCATTCCCCAACTCCCAAACTCCCATTCCCCAACTCCCAAACTCCCATTCCCCAACTCCCAAACTCCCATTCCCCAACTCCCAATCTCCCATTCCCCAACTGCCAAACTCCCATTCCCCAAGCTGGCAAACTCCCATTCCCCAACTCCCAAACTCCCATTCCCCAACTCCCAAACTCCCATTCCCCAACTCCCAAACTCCCATTCCCCAACTCCCAAACTCCCATTCCCCAAGCTGGCAAACTCCCATTCCCCAACTCCCAAACTCCCATTCCCCAACTCCCAAACTCCCATTCCCCAAGCTGGCAAACTCCCATTCCCCAAGCTGGCAAACTCCCATTCCCCAACTCCCATTCCCCAACTCCCAAACTCCCATTCCCCAACTGCCAAACTCCCATTCCCCAACTCCCAAACTCCCATTCCCCAACTCCCATTCCCCAACTCCCAAACTCCCATTCCCCAACTCCCAAACTCCCATTCCCCAAGCTGGCAAACTCCCATTCCCCAACTCCCAAACTCCCATTCCCCAACTCCCAAACTCCCATTCCCCAAGCTGGCAAACTCCCATTCCCCAAGCTGGCAAACTCCCATTCCCCAAGCTGGCAAACTCCCATTCCCAAACTCCCAAACTCCCATTCCCCAACTCCCAAACTCCCATTCCCCAACTCCCATTCCCCAACCTGGCAAACTCCCATTCCCCAACTCCCAAACTCCCATTCCCCAAGCTGGCAAACTCCCATTCCCCAACTCCCAAACTCCCATTCCCCAAGCTGGCAAACTCCCATTCCCCAACTCCCATTCCCCAAGCTGGCAAACTCCCATTCCCCAACTCCCAAACTCCCATTCCCCAAGCTGGCAAACTCCCATTCCCCAACTCCCAAACTCCCATTCCCCAAGCTGGCAAACTCCCAATCCCCAACTCCCAAACTCCCATTCCCCAACTCCCAAACTCCCATTCCCCAAGCTGGCAAACTCCCATTCCCCAAGCTGGCAAACTCCCATTCCCCAACTCCCAAACTCCCATTCCCCAACTCCCATTCCCCAACTCCCAAACTCCCATTCCCCAACTCCCATTCCCCAAGCTGGCAAACTCCCATTCCCCAACTCCCAAACTCCCATTCCCCAACTCCCATTCCCCAAGCTGGCAAACTCCCATTCCCCAACTCCCAAACTCCCATTCCCCAACTCCCATTCCTCAACTCCCAAACTCCCATTCCCCAACTCCCATTCCCCAAGCTGGCAAACTCCCATTCCCCAAGCTGGCAAACTCCCATTCCCCAAGCTGGCAAACTCCCATTCCCCAAGCTGGCAATCTCCCATTCCCCAAGCTGGCAAACTCCCATACTAAAGGTTCTTTAGTAACGTGTCAGTTTCTTTGTTGAACAATGGCAAACTCCCATTCCACAACTCGCAAACTCCCATTCCCCAATTCCCAAACTCCCATTCTCCAAATCCCAAACTCCCATTCCCCTACTCACAATCTCCCATTCCCCAACTCACAATATCCCATTCCCCAAGCTGGCAAACTCCTATTCCCCAACTCCCAAACCCCAACTGCCAAACTCCCATTCCCCAAGCTGGCACACTCCCATTCCCCAACTCGCAAACTCCCATTCACCAACTCCCAAACTCCCATTCCCAAACTCCCATTCCCCAACTCCCATTCCCCAAGCTGGCAAACTCCCATTCCCCAACTCGCAAACTCCCATTCCCCTTACTCCCCCAAGATGGCTACCTCCCATTCCCAGTACTCACAAAGCTGGCTCTCACCGCGCTGTCACGGACTGTGGGTTGGCAGCGCCCACGCACACGGTGCCGGGTGAAGCGGGGCAGCGGACACACGGGGACAAAAACCCGGCAACAACCCCGTCAGCTGCAGCAGAGTTGGGGACAGTCTGGTCCCTTCGCCCACCCAGTCACTGACCGCTCCACAACCCCTCTACCAGGGTGATTTACCCCCCCACCCCACCCCAACCCACACACGGGATGATTCAGCGCTGACCCACACATGGGGTGATTCAGCGCTGACCCCCACATGGGGTGATTCACCCGGGTGCCGGGCTGTCTGTAGACTCGCCGCCGTGTTTCAGCCGCGAAACACCAACAGATATTGCCAAGTGCAGAAACTATCTTTGAAGTAGTGGGGAGGTGTCCAACTGCCCTACAGCTACAGATATGCATGGAGGCGAGAATAATGTCTTATCATCTCTGGAGATGGTTGGCATTTTCTTTCATTATTTATAGCACTACCTGAATTCTGAAGAATTCCAAAGAACACAGTTGTCAAAATATGTCTTTTAAAGAAAGCAGACAGCAACAAAATTGTTAAAGGTAAACTAAAGCAATCTTTTAATCAATTTGCCAGACGGGAGTGGCTGGGGAGATCTACAAAGAGCACACACGTTGCTCACTGCTTCTCGCGCTCCACTAATACAAATAAACTTCACTTGATTTGACTCAATGAAGAAAGGAAAGCTAGAGTAATTATACATTTTATTAGCAATAAAACACACCTTCTAAATCTGAGTGAAAGATCTGTAGCCTAAGGGAAACAAGGGAGATTGGACACATATATTTGCAATGTCAGCCTTATACACAAATCTTGGCACAGCTTCAGTACAGCTGCCCATTCCGGAAGGACAACTAACTACATTTTATTTCCAATTGACTTCCATCTTGGTTCCAGAATGGGCATCCGTCTGTGAACTAAAACAAGCTTGTAAGACTTGGATGAAAGCCACTACATTGTCCTTAGCTGGGACAGGCAGTTCAGACAGATATCTAATATGGTGCTGTGCCAACACAATACATCTCTATGTTAATACATTGTTTCAGTGATTAGTATAAACCAAGCTTCTAAGATTTTCCCAGACTTTATTCTGCTGGGAAAATTCTCTTTTAAATTTGACTGCTTTCTGTTTTTCACCCAATCTCCATTTTTAATTTACGGACCAAATTAAATTATTTCACAGTGAGGTCAGGATAAACTTGCTTTATTTGTTACGTAAGGCACAAATGCGTCAAAACTTTAGTTAAAAAAAACACTTGATAATACCTAAGAAGGAACTGCAGATGCTGGAAAATCGAAGGGTGACAAAAATGGTGGAGAAACTCAGCGGGTGAGGCAGCATCGATGGAGCGAAGGAAATACGCAACGTTTCAGGTCAAAACCCTTCTTCAGACTGATGTGATGGTGAGGGAGGCGGGAAGAAGAAAGGAAGATGTTGTAGCGTGTGTCTTGGAATAAAGCACGGAGTCGTGTTTAGAGAGAGACACTTTTTATTCTGATCCTCCCGGTTGTAGGGAAGACCAAACGAGAGAAAGATGGCACCCAAACCCCACCCTTTAAAGCCTCCGGCTAAGGGCCGCCTCCGGACTGAACCACTCCTGTGCCGAGAGGTTCGACACTAAGGTGGCACGACCCTTGGGAGCCGCCACAGGACCCCCCCCCCAGAACCAGAGGCACGAAACGCACCGGCGGGCGAACGACCCGGCCGGCCCGTGTGCGGAAGTTAGCCGCTCGTGGGGCTTGCGGAGGCATAGGTGGAGGGACAGGACGAGGGACCGGCGGGAGGACAGGTGGAGTGACAGGCGGAGGGAGCCGTGAAGGGGGGCGCCCTCGGGGCCGAGGTTGGGCAACCAGCACCGGCTGGTCAATGTCCAGGTGTGCCGGCTTCAACCGGTCGATCGACACTTGCCTCCGGCCGGCCCCCCATGTCCAGGACAAAAGTCGACTGCCCGTGTTCCAGCACTCGGAACGGACCCTCGTACGGCCTCTGGAGTGGAGTCCGGTGGGCATCACGGCGCAGGAAGACGTACGGGCAGTCCCTGAGGGCTGATGGCACGTGTGGGCGAAATGTCCCATGGCGGGACGTCGGGACGGGTGCGAGCCTGCCAACTTGCTCGCGAAGGCGCTGTAGGGTGGATGAGGGCGTTCCCTGCTGCCCCGGCGCCGACGGCACGAACTCCCCGGGCACCGTGAGTGGCGACCCGTAAACGAGCTCCGCCGGATGATGAGCCCAAGTCCTCTTTGGGAGCAGTCCGGATGCCCAGCATGACCCACGGCAACTCGTCCATCCAGTCCGGGCCGGAGAGTCGTGCCTTCAGTGCTGCCTTCAGCTGCCGGTGGAATCTCTCCACCAGACCGTTAGCTTGCGGGTGGTAAGCCGTGGTGTGGTTTAGCCGCACCCCCAGCAAGTGAGCCATGGCTGACCACAGCTCGGAGGTGAACTGTGGCCCCCGGTCTGAGGAGATGTGCGCCGGCACCCCGAAGCGAGCAATCCAGTGCGCGGACAACGCACGAGCACACGTAGCCGTTGAGGTATCGGTCAACGGAATGGCCTCCGGCCACCGCGTGAAGCGGTCCACCATTGTAAGCAGGTGGGTGATGCCCCGGGACGACGGGAGAGGCCCTACAATGTCTATGTGGAGATGGTCGAACCGCCGGTGAGGTAGACCAAACTCCTGGAGCGGCGCACGGACATGGCGCTGGATTTTTGCCGTCTGGCACGGAATGCAGGTGCGAGCCCAATGGCCAACCTGCTTGCGCAGACCGTGCCACATGAAACGAGCAGCCACTAGTGCCGTTGTCGCCCGGATTGATGGGTGAGCCAGTCCGTGGATCACCTCGAACACCCTCCGGCGCCAGGTGGCAGGGACGATGGGGCGCGGCTGACCGGACGACACATCGCACAGGATTGTTTCTCCCCCAGGACCGAGAGGGACATCCTCAAGGCGGAGGCCGGAGATGGCAGTCCGGTAGGCGGGCACCTCATCGTCCGTGAGCTGTGCCGCCGCCAGAGCAGAATAGTCCATTCCGGGCGCCACCTCGAACACGGCGTTGATAGCGGGCCGGGACAATGCGTCGGCCACCCGGTTGTCTTTCCCCTTGATGTAGCAGATAGATGTAGTGTACTCCGATATATAGGCCAATTGCCGCTGCTGACGTGCGGACCAGGGATCGGAAACTTTCTGCAGGGCGAAAGTGAGCGGCTTATGGTCGGTGTAGGCGGTGAACGGGCGGCCCTCCAGGAAGTAACGAAAATGGCGCACAGCCAGGTACAGAGCCAGGAGCTCACGATCGAACGCGCTGTACTTGGTCTGCGCACGGTTGAGGTGCCGACTGAAGAAGGCCAGGGGCCGCCAACCTCCGCCCGTCAGCTGCTCCAGCACAGCACCAACCGCCGACTCCGAGGCGTCCACTGTGAGAGCAGTCTGGGCATCTCCCCGCGGGTGTACCAGCAGTACGGCCCGAGCAAGGGCCTCCTTCGCGCCGTCAAAAGCTGCCTCCGCCTCGTGGGTCCACTCAACGCTCTTGTGCTACCCACCCGCCAGAAGTTGATACAGGGGCCGCATGATGTGGGCCGCGGATGGCACGAAACGATGATAAAACGCCACCATGCCGACAAATTCCTGCAGGCCACGCACCGTGCGTGGGCGGGGAAACCGGCGGATGGCGTCGACCCTGTCAGGCAGGGGAACCGCGCCTTGCGCAGTCACGCGGTGGCCGAGGAAGTCAATTTCATTCACCCCAAAACGGCACTTGTCCAGGTTGATGGCCAAACCATGCTCGCTGAGCCGCTGACAGAGCTGTCGAAGGTGAGCACAGTGTTCCTGTTGCGAGCGGCTGGCCACCAGGATGTCGTCCAGGTACACGAACACGAAATCGAGGCCGCGACAAACCCCGTCCATGAGGCGCTGAAAGGCCTGTGCTGCATTTTTTAGGCCGAACGGCATCCGAGTAAACTCGAAAAGCCCGAATGGCGTGATGATCGCCGTCTTCGGCACGTCATCCGGGTGAACTGGGATCTGATTATAACGCCCGTACCAAATCCACTTTGGAAAAAATCGTGGCCCCAGCCAAATGGGCCGTGAAGTCCTGGATGTGGGGTACGGGGTATCGATCCGCTGTTGTTGCCGCGTTCAACCGTCGGTAATCCCCACATGGCCGCCAGCCCCCGCTTGACTTGGGGACCATGTGGAGTGGGGACGCCCAAGGGCTGCTTGAAGGGCGGACGATCCCCAAGGCCTCCATCGTGCGGAATTCCAGCCGTGCCAGACGCAGTTTATCTGGTGGCAGTCGCCGTGCTCGTGCATGGAGTGGTGGGCCGGTAGTCGGGATATAATGCAACACTCCGTGGCTGGGGGTTGCTGATTGAAACTGCGGAGTGAGAATATCCGGGAACGCAGCCAAGATACGTGCAAATCGGGAGTCCACGGACGCCAGTGGCCGTCCCACCGGTTGATCCACACGCAACGTGATCGGCTCCATCGTAGTGGCGTTGATCAAACGCTGACGTCCGACGTCCACCATGAGGGAATGCGCCCGGAGGAAATTGGCCCCGAGCAATGTTTGGGAGACGTCGGCGATGGTGAAGCTCCATGAGAAATGGCAGGAGCCGAGCACGATGGGAACCATCCGCAGTCCATATGTGCGGATGGGGCTGCCGTTCGCCGCGGTGAGGACGGGCCCCCGCTTACCGGAACGAATGTCGGCCAGCGAAGGGGGAAGGACGCTGAGCTCCGCTCCTGTATCCACGAGGAAGCGGGTCCCGGAGCGCCGATCCCAGGCAAAAAGGCGATGAATTTGGCCGGCCGCCGCGGGGACTATTGGCAGCCGGCCCAGGCGTTTCCCGGGAATGTGCATGGCTGGCGGCATTGTTGTGCTGCAGCACCCCAGCGTTGATGGTAGTAGCACCAACGTCTCCTGTTGGAGTCACTTGGAGCTTGCCTGCTCCTGCTGGTGGTGCCTGCAGCTTGCTGGCGCTGGGCTGCAGGTGCAGTACCCCTCACTGCCGCTGGGGGCGATCGTACGGGCCGTCGGGCTGGAGCTGTCACTCCTTCCACATCTCCCCCGCCCCACCGGGGGAATTCGGGAGCTGCTGGGGTGACATCATCGGCGTACCTGCTGACGGCGAGCGCGTTGACGTCATCAGGGCGCGTCGACCTCAGCGCGACCCCGTCTCTGCTGACGCCCAGCGCGCTGACGTCATCAGGGCGCGCCATCCACAGGGCGTCGGCGCGCCTTCCGAGGGCCCGAAGGTCGGCAAACGAGACGTCGGTGAGCTGCAGACGAATGTAGGCCGGCAGCAGATGCAGGTATGTATACTCAAACATCAGGCACGGCGTGTGCCCGTCTAGTAGAGCCACCATCTCCTTTAGGAGGGAAGATGGCCGTCGGTCGCCTAGGCCGCCCATATGCAGGAGCCTACCAGCACGCTCCATCCTACTCAGTCCGTAAATCTGGAGCAGGAGCTCTTTCAGGCCGAGGTATTTATCATTGTCCGGGGGGTCTGCGAGGAAGTCCGTGACCTCTTCAGCCGCATCCTGGTCGAGGGCTCCCACCAGGTAGTAGAAACGGGTGGCATCGACCGTGATGCCCCGCAGGTTGAACTGGGCCTCCGCCTGCTGGAACCAGATGAGCGGCCGGGTGGTCCAGAACTTGGGCAGTTTAACGGAGACCGCGTCCAGAGACAGGGCCAGGCCGGCCTGTGAGGAGGTAGGGCTTTCTCTGCTCTCCATCATGACGCCAATGGAGCGTCGGGGTCACCAATGTAGCGTGTGTCTTGGAATAAAGCACGGAGTCGTGTTTAGAGAGAGACACTTTTTATTCTGATCCTCCCGGTTGTAGGGAAGACCAAACGAGAGAAAGATGGCACCCAAACCCCACCCTTTAAAGCCTCCGGCTAAGGGCCGCCTCCGGACTGAACCACTCCTGTGCCGAGGGGTTCGACACTAAGGTGGCACGACCCTTGGGAGCCGCCACAATGTGGAGCCAGTGGGCTGAGGGAGAGCTGCGAAGGGGAGGAGAAAGTAGGGACTACTTGAAACTAGAGAGGTCAATGTTCACTGGGGTGCAAACTGCCCAAGTGAAATATGAGGTGCTGCTCCTCCAATATACGGTGGTCCTCACTCTGGCCATGGAGGAGGCTCAGGACAGAAAGGTCGGATTCGGAATGGGAGGGGGAGTTGAAGTGCTGAGCCACCGAGAGAACAGGCTGGTTATTGTGAATCGGGCGGAGGTGTTCGGTCTGTGTGTGTGAGAGTGTGTTTGCGAGTTTGTGTGCGTGAGAGAGAGAGAGAGAGCAAGAGACAGAGGGAGTGTGTGAGAGAGAGCAAGAGAAAGGCAGTGTGTGAGAGAGGGAGGGAACGTGTGAGAGAGCAAGAGAGAGAGGGAGTGTGAGAGTGGGACAGAGAGAGGGAGTGTGTGAGAGAGCGAGTGAGAGAGGGAGTGTGTGAGAGAGAGGAGGGGGGAACGAGAGGGTGGAGTGGAGAGAATTGGTGTACGAGTGGGGGGAGAGAAAATAAGGATATAATAGGGTGTGAGACAAGGAGAGAGGAATGTATATGCGCAGCTTTAAGGGACATTGGTCAGGTAGTATTTGAAGTATTGCATACAGTTCTGGTCACTCCATTACAGGACTGATGTGGTGGCTTTGGAGGAATGTGCAGAGATGGTTAACCAGAATGGTTTAAAAACAAGGAACTGCAGATGCTGGTTTTAAAAAAAAGGACACAAAATGATGCAGTAACTCAGCGGGACAGGCAGCATCTCTGGAGATGGAATTGGTGACTGAAGAAACGATCCGAAATGTTACCCATTCCTTCCAGCATTTTGTCTCTACCTAAACAGCGCCTATCTATCCACGTGGCGGTGTGCCAGCAGGCTGGAGGAGCGGGCAAAGGCATTGCCACACAGCGGGCAGGTGAAGGGGCGCTGGCCCGGTGTGGACTCGCCGGTGCTCCAGAAGGTGGTCAAGGCGGGTGAAATCCTTACCACAGGACGGGCAGTGGAAGGGACGCTCACTGCTGTGGGTACATCGGTGCTGCCACAGGCTGGACATGGGGGTGAAACCGTTGCCACAATCAGCGCACACAAAGGGTATCTCTCCGGTGTATATCCGCTGGTACTCCCGCTGCCCCCATGCTCTCTTGTCACAGTGGGAGCAGCTGCTCGCTGGCATGGGTCCGCCGGTGTTGCCGCAACCCCCGCGAGCTGTCAAACTCCTCACTGCAGTACGGGCAGTCGTAGGGCGGGCCACTGGTGTGTACGTGCTGGTGAGACAGGGCGTGGAAGGCCATGGTGAAGCGCTCTCCACACACCGGGCTGGGGACGGGATGGTCGACGGCTTGCACCCGCTGGTGAACCAGCAGGCCGTCAGAGCGGGTGAAGCCCTTGCCGCACTGGGCGCAGGTGTAGGGCCGCTCGCCAGTGTGGGTGCGCTGGTGCGTCAGCAGGGTGCTGGACTGTGTGAAGCCCTTGCGGCACTGGGTGCAGGTGTAGGGGCGCTCGCCGGTGTGGGTGTGCTGATGCACCAGCAGGGTGCTGGACTGTGTGAAGCCCTTGCCGCACTGGGCGCAAGTGTAGGGACGCTCACTGGTGTGGGTGCGCTGGTGCACCAGCAGGCTGCTGGAGCGGGTGAAGCCCTTGCCGCACTGTGCGCAGGTGTAGGGGCGCTCACCGGTATGGGTGCGCTGGTGCAAGTTCAGTTGGTTGGACGACTTGAAGCCTTTGCCGCAGTTGCAGGTGAAGGGCCGTTCACTGCTGTGCACCCGCCGGTGCTCACACAACGCCGACGACTGGGCAAAGCTCTTGCCGCATGTGGAGCAGCAATAGGGCTTCTCGCCCGTGTGCACCCGCCGATGCTTCTTCAGGTGACTCGCCCTCTTGAAGGTCTTGCCGCAGACGGAGCAGGTGAAGGGCCTCTCGCTGGAGTGCACGCGGTTGTGTCGCAGCAGGATACTGGAGCTGGTGAAGCTCTTGCCGCACTCCGTGCAGTTGAAGGGGCGTTCTCCCGTGTGCACCCGCCGTTGGATCTCCAGGTGGCTCGGGCACTGCGAGGGCTTGCCACACACGTCGCACTCATAACGCCTCTCCTTGTTGTGCCCCGTCATGTGGTCCTCCATCGCGGCTCAGCAGCTCGAAGCTCAGCCCGCACACCGAGCAGATGGGGGCTCACTGGCACCCTGGCCGTCCTCAATGTCCGCTCACGCCCCCGTCTCTCCGTCCACAGCAACGGCTCCTAAACCCTGCAGGAGGGGAACAGAAGGTCAACAAGCTGGCAAACAGGACAATATTAGCACATATTGAGTGTGTTTATGGCGGAGGAAACCATTATATAAGTCTGCGTGGCACAGTGGCGCAGCGGTACAGTTGCTGCCTCACCGCCAGAGACCCGGGCTCGATCCTGACTACGGGTGCTGTCTGTGTGGTTTGTTCGTTCTCCCTTTGCCCTGCGTGGGTTTTTCCTCCAGGCACTACTGTTTCTTCCAACATTTATAAGACGTTCAGGGTTGTAAATTAATCGGCCTCCACAAAATTGTTAAATTATTCCTAATGTGCGTGGGATAGTGCTAGTGTACGGGGTGATCGCTGGTCGGCACGGACTCCGTGGGCCGAAAGACCTGTTGTTTCCGCGCTGCATCTCTAAACTAAACCAAAGAAGGGTGTAGACCCAAAACGTCACCCATTCCTCTCTCCGCAGATGCTGCCTGACCCGCTGAGTTACTCCGGCACTTTGTGTCTATCTTCTCCACAAATGCTGCCTGACCCGCTGAGTTACTCCAGCACTTTGTCATAGTCATGGAGTGATACAGCGTTGGAAAGAGGCCCTTCGGCCCAACTCGTACCCGCACTCCTAGATCCCTCGGCTCTACACATTCCGCAAGGCTCAGAGTTCAGAGTCCTAATGAGACAACACCTGGGGTATTGTGTGCAGTTTTGGTCCCCTAATTTGAGGAAGGACATTCTTGCTATTGAGGGAGAGCAGCATAGGTTCACCAGGTTAATTCCCGGGATGGCGGGACTGTCATATGCTGAGAGAATGGAGCGGCTGGGCTTGTACACTCTGGAGTTTAGAAGGACGAGAGGGTATCTTATTGAACCATATAAGATTGTTAAGGGTTTGGAAACGCTAGGGGCAGTAAAGATGTTCCCAATGTTGGGGGAGTTTAAGAATAAGGGGTAAGCCATTTAGAACAGAGACATGGAAACACTTTGTCTCACAGAGAGTTGTGAGTTTGTGGAATTCGCTGTGGAGGCCGGTTCTGTGGATACTTTCAAGAAAGAGCTAGATAAGGCTCTTAAAGATCGTGGAGTCAAGGGATATGGGGAGAAGGCAGGAACGGGGAACTGATTGGGGATGACCAGCCATGATCACATTGAAGGGCGGTGCTGGCTCAAAGGGCCAAATGGCCTATTCTTGCACATATTATCTCTTGTCTATTGCCCCAGCGCCCCGCCATTCACAGTGAAGACCCTGCCCTGGTTTGACTTCCAAAACTGCAACACCCTCTCACCCCCAAACAACGTGACCTCCTCCCTGTGGCTCCCTGCCCCTTACCTCTGCCGCCTCCTGAACCTTACCCCCCTTTGCTCCCTCGCCCATCCTCCCCACCCCCAAACAATGTGAACCCCCACCAGGCACCCTGCCCCCTTCCATGACTCACTTGACTCCCCTCTCCCCCCCCCCCAGTTCCCCCCCCCATTCACCCCCCTCGGCACCAAACCCACTCCCCCTTGAATCCCTCCCACCTCCCTTTACTCCCTGCTTCCCCCCACTACTCACTTCACCCCTTTTTCCAAACCCCAGTCTCTCCCCCCCCTCTCTCCCTCCCCCGGACTGTCTCCCTTCTCTGTCTCCCTCTCTATATATAACCATATAACCATATAACAATTACAGCACGGAAACAGGCCATCTCGATCCTTCTAGTCCGTGCCGAACACGTATTCTCTCCTAGTCCCATCTACCTGCGCTCAGACCATGACCCGCCATTCCTTTCCCGTCCATATAACTATCCAATTTATTTTTAAATGATAAAAACAAACCTGCCTCCACAACCTTCACTGGAAGCTCATTCCACACAGCCACCACTCTCTGAGTAAAGACGTTCCCCCTCATGTTACCCCTAAACTTCTGTCCCTTAATTCTCAAGTCATGTCCCCTTGTTTGAATCTTCCCTACTCTCAGTGGGAAAAGCTTAACCACGTCAACTCTGTCTATCCCTCTCATCATTTTAAAGACCTCTATCAAGTCCCCCCTTAACCTTCTGCGCTCCAGAGAATAAAGACCGAACTTATTCAACCTATCTCTGTAACTTAGTTGTTGAAACCCAGGCAACATTCTAGTAAATCTCCTCTGTACTCTCTCTATTTTGTTGACATCCTTCCTATAATTGGGCGACCAAAATTGTACACCATACTCCAGATTTGGTCTCACCAATGCCTTGTACAATTTTAACATTACATCCCAGCTTCTATACTCAATGCTCTGATTTATAAAGGCTAGCATACCAAAAGCTTTCTTTACCACCCTATCTATATGAGTTTCCACCTTCAAGGAACTATGCACGGTTATTCCCAGATCCCTCTGTTCAACTGTATTCTTCAATTCCCTACCATTTATCATGTACGTCCTATTTTGATTTGTCCTGCCAAGGTGTAACACCTCACATTTATCAGCATTAAACTCCATCTGCCATCTTTCAGCCCATTTTTCCAAATGGCCTAAATCACTCTGTAGACTTTGGAAATCCTCTTCATTATCCACAACACCCCCTATCTTGATATCATCTGCATACTTACTAATCCAATTTACCACCCCCTCATCCAGATCATTGATGTACATGACAAACAACAAAGGACCCAACACAGATCCCTGAGGCACCCCACTAGTCACCTGCCTCCAACCCGACAAACAGCCATCCACGATTACCCTCTGGCTTCTCCCATTTAGCCACTGCTGAATCCATCTTGCTATTCCTGCATTTATACCCAACAGTTTAACCTTCTTAACCAACCTTCCATGAGGAACCTTGTCAAAGGCCTTACTAAAGTCCATATAGACAACATCCACTGCTTTACCCTCGTCAATTTCCCTAGTAACCTCTTCAAAAAATTCAAGAAGATTAATCAAACATGACCTTCCAGGCACAAATCCATGTTGACTGTTCCTGATCAGACCCTGTTTATCCAGATGCTTATATATATATTCTCTCTAAGTATCTTTTCCATTAATTTTCCCACCACTGATGTCAAACTAACAGGTCTATAATTGCTAGGTTTACTCTTAGAACCCTTTTTAAACAATGGAACAACATGCGCAGTATGCCAATCCTCGGGGACTATTCCCGTTTCTAATGACATTTGAAATATTTCTGTCACAGCCCCGGCTATTTCTACACTAACTTCCCTCAATGTCCTAGGGAATATCCTGTCAGGACCTGGAGACTTATCCACATTTATATTTTTCAAAAGTGTCAGTACTTCTTTTACTTTGAAACTCATAGTATCCATAACTACTCTACTCGTTTCCCTTACCTTACATAATTCAATATCCTTCTCCTTGGAGAATACCGAAGAAACGAAATTGTTCAATAACTCCCCCATCTCTTTTGGCTCTGCAGATAGCTGGCCACTCCGTCTCTCCAATGGACCAATTTTATCCCTCGTTATCCTTTTGCTATTAATATAGCTGTAGAAACCCTTTGGATTTACTTTCACCTTACTTGCCAAAGCAACCTCATGTCTTCTTTTAGCTTTTCTAATGTATTTCTTAAGATTCTTTTAAATTCCTTATACTCCTCAAGCACCTCATTTACTTCATGATGCCTATAATTATTGTAGATCTCCCTCTTTTTCCGAACAAGATGTCCAATTCCCCTTGAAAACCAGGGCTCTTTCCACTTTTTACTGTTTCCTTTCAACCGAACAGGAACATAAAGTTTCTGTACTCTTAAAATATCCCCTTTAAATGGCCTCCATTTCTCTTCTACATCCTTCCCATAAAACAAAATGTCCCAGTTCACGCCTTTTAAATCATTTCGCATCTCATCAAAATTAGCCTTTCTCAATCAAAAATCTCAACCCTAGGTCCAGTTCTGACCCTCTCCATAATTATATTGAAACTAATATTATTGTGATCACTGGACCCGAAGTGTTCCCCAACGCATACCTCCGCCACCTGTCCCGTCTCATTTCCTAACAGGAGGTCCAACACTGCCCCTCCTCTGGTATGTACCTCTATGTATTGTTGCAAAAACCTATCCTGCACACATTTTACAAACTCCAAACCATCCAGCCCATTTACCGAATGTGTTTCCCAGTCTCTGTGTGGAAAATTGAAATTTCCCACAATCACTACCTGTGCCTACTACTAATATCTGCTATTTCCTTACATATTTGCTCTTCCAATTCTCGCTCCCCATTTGGCGGTGTATAATACACCCCTATAAGTGTTTCTACACCTTTTCCACTTCTCAGTTCCACCCAAGTAGCCTCCCTAGACGAGCCCTCTATTCTATCCTGCCAAAGCACTGCTGTAATATCTTCCCTGACAAGCAATGCAACACCTCCACCTCTTGCCCCTCCAATTCTATCACACCTGAAGCAAGGGTATCCTGGAATATTTTGTTTCCAAACACAGCCCTCCTGCAGCCAGGTTTCACTGATCGCCACATCATACTTCTAGGTGTCAATCCAGGTTCTAAATTCATCCACATTTCTTGCAATGCTCCTAGCATTAAAATATGCACATTTAAGAAACCCACCGCCTCTTATTCTGTTTATTTTCTTTTTATTCTTTCTCACCTAGATTTTGTGTCAGCGTGCTTCCCTTCTCTGCCTCCTGCTTCACACTCTGTCTACTAGCTTTGTCTATTTGAGTCCCTCCCCCAACCATTCTAGTTTAAAGTCTCCCCAGTAGCCTTTGCAAATCTCCTCGCCAGGATATTGATCCCCCCTGGTTCAAGTGCAGCCCGTCCTTTCTGTACATGTCACATCTTCCCCAAAATAAGTCCCAATGATCCAGAAATTGAATCCCTGTCCACTGCACCAGTCCTTCTGCGACACATGCATCCTCCACCTCGCTCCATTCCTACTCTCACTATGGCGTGGCACAGGCAGTAATCCTGAGATTGTTACATTTTTGGTCAATTTCCTTAAATCTCCTCCCAACTCTTAAATTCTCCCTTCAGGACCTCTTCCCTTTTTTTTTACCTATGTCATTGGTACCTATATGTACCACGAACTCAGGCTCCTCTCCCTCTGATTTCACGATATCTTGGACGCGTTGAGACACATCGAAGACCCTGGCACCAGGGAGGCAGACTACCATCCGGGTCTCCCGACTGTGTCCACTTTGTAGTATAAAATACATGAATATACTAACATTGTGTGGGATGAGAGAGAATACGAGGGTGAAGTGAGGCATCTAGATGGGCATTTAAACAGGCGGAAGGTAGTAGTTGGAGTTTGAAATCCAACACAGAATACAGTGAACTCGTTGCTGGAAGTAAACACGCTTCCTTATCTGATTAGAATGTTGGGGTAGTGCCCATATTCCTTCGCATGCACAAGGACGTTTCTCTTTGCTTACTTCAACCAAAATCATAATCGGACCTGTATGGCTCCAATTTTGCAAATTATTAATGAGAGAAAATATTAATATATATATTTTCTTACTCTAAGTGTTGATCAACAAGGAAGGAACTGTGGAAGAAAAATGTATATCATTCCTTATTTAATTTTGATTATAATTGAACAAGGTAACGAAAGTGTGTATTGGATGTGACAATTGGCAGCTCTCGCTTGACCAGGTGCAGAAGAGTTGTGGGAATCGGAAAAGTAAGATTAGACATATTACCTCTTGTCTGGGAATGTGTGAAGGGTGGATGGTAAATGTAAACATGAAATAGCAGAGCAGATAACGAAGCTTGTTTACTCTTCTGTGAGGATTTACAATGGATCTCCCGTGCCCCTACCGCTAGTAGCATAGATATGTTGCAGTAAATGGGAGGCTTTTGAATATGATTATGAAATGGGGATGGTGGTTTGGGCCGCCTGAAAGATGAGATAAAACATCAAGATTACCTTGAATTGTGTTTGACATATTGCCATCTGTTTGGCGTATTAATTATTCCCCCACCCTTTACACCCCCTCCCCCTCTGACACCGCCCCCCCCCCCCCCCCCCCCCCCCCCCTCCCGAGTAGTGGAATATTGATTTGGGGAACGGGTTGCGTTGGGGGGAAAAGTGATGGTGGAATATTGCGTTGGGGAATGGGTTGCACTGGGGGGTGTGGGGGGCGGGGGGGGCGACTGGGACCCAATGGGTCCCACTTAGTCTAGTCATGCAACAAAATCTCGAAGCAAATCTGCATAGTCACCGCTTTTCATTATCCTTTAATTTCCCTCTAAATTAATTTCTTCCAGAAAAAAAGACAATTATTTCATTGTAATACGACTTGGCTCCAGCAGGTTGACGAGCGATATTCCTTGTTTACCGCAGTCTTGCGGACGTCCATGGGCGGAGAGCGAGATCCCAACATTCGTAGTTGAGGGGGAACGGGAAGCGGTGATTCTGGATTAATCCTGACGCCTTTCGCCAGCAAGAAGAAGACAGATGAATGACAAAGAGATGGTCCACGATGGGGGACGTTTCCTTAATTTGGAGAATTCAATGTTCATGTCAGTGGGCTGTAAGCTATGTGGTGATGTACCTCCTGTTTGTATATCAGCTCACTCTGGCAATGGAGGAGGCTCAGGATAGAAAGACCAGGATGGGAGTGGGAAGGGTGTTAAAATGGTTGGCAACCGGGAGATCCAGCAGGCCTTGGCGGACCGAGTGCAAGTGTAGGGTGCAATGCACGCCTAGTCTAGATACAAGGAACTGTAGATGCTGGTTTACAAAAAGAGACACAATCTCCTGGAGTAACTTGCATTTCTGGAGAGCATGGACAGGCAACATTCTAGGTCAGGTACCTTCTTCGGACTGCTTGATGTGGGGTGGAGAAAGTGGGAAAGGAGAGGTGGGAGTGGTCGCCTTATATTTCCTTCCATATACAGATGCCACCTGACCCACTGAGTTCCTCCACCGCTTTAGGGGGAATGGACAGACGACATTTTCAGTCAGAACCCTTCTTCAGACTGATTAGAGAGGGTGGGGGGAGGAAGCTGGAAAAGAGAGATGGGGGCGGGACAAAGCCTGGCAAGTGATAGGTGGATACAAAATGCTGGAGTAACTCAGCGGGACAGGCAGCATTTCTAGAGAGAAGGAATGGGTGATGTTTCAGGTTTAGACCCTTCTTCAGAAGTGATAGGTGGATATAGGTGAGGGAGACACAAGAAATTGCAGATGCTGGAATCTTGCAGAGAACACAATTTAGTTAGATGCACAGAATCTCTTGCCCAGAGTGGGGGAATCGAGGACCAAAGGACATGGGTTCAAGGTGAAGGGGAAAATATTTAATATGAGTCTGAGGGGTAACGTTTTAACAGAGGGTGGTGGGTGCATGGAACGAGCTGACGAGGGAGGGAGTTAAGGCTGGGACTATCCCAACGTTTAAGAAACAGTTATAGACAGGTACATAGTTAGGCCAAGTTTGGAGGGATATGGACCAAATGCAGGCAGGTGGGACCAGTGTAGCCGGGACATGTTGATTGGTGTGAGCAAGTTGGGCCAAATGTCCTTTTTCCACACTGTATCACTCTATGTCTATAACACAAAGAGATGGAGTAACTCAGCAGGTCAGGCAGCATCTGTGGAGAACATGGATAGGTGACGTTTCACACAGTGCCGGAGTAACTTAGCGGGTGAGGCAGCATCTGTGGAGAACATGGATAGGTGACGTTTCACACAGTGCTTGAGTAACTCAGCGGGTCAGGCAGCATCTGTGGAGAACATGGATAGGTGAAACCCTTGGCACACTCAGCGCACACAATGGGTCTCTCTCCGGTGTGTATCCACTGGTGCTCCCGCAACCCCCATGCTCTCTTGTCACAGTGGGAGCAGCTGCTCGCCGACGTGGGCCCGCCGGTGCTGCCGCAACCCCCACGAGCAGTCAAACGACTCACCAATATTGGAGGAAGTCGGAACAACCGGTGTAAAATCCCACGCAGGTCAAAGGGAGAATGCACAAACCACACAGACAGCACCCGTAGTCAGGATCGAGCCCGGGTCTCTGGCAGTGAGACAACAACTGTACCGCTGCGCCAGTGTGCTTCACATAATTATATAATGGTTTCCTCCGCCATAAACACACTCAATATGTGCTAGTAATGTCCTGTTTGCCAGCTTGTTGACCCTCTGTGTTCCCTTCCTGAAGGGTTTAGGAGCCGTTACTGTGGACGGAGAGACGGGAACGTGAGCGGCTAATGTGGGCGGCCAGGGTGCCAGCGAGCTCTACCCCCATCTGCTCGGTGTGCGTGCTGAGCTTCGAGCGGCTGAGCTTCGATGGAGGACCACATGAAGGGGCACAACAAGGAGAGGCGTTATGAGTGTGACGTGTGTGGCAAGGCCTGGCAGCGCCCGAGCGAGCTGGAGATCCACCGGCGGATGCACACGGGAGAACGCCCCTTAGACTGCTCGGAGTGCGACAAGAGCTTCGCCAGATCCAGTACCCTGCTGCTGCACAGCCGCGTGCACTCCAGCGAGAGGCCCTTCACCTGCTCCGACTGCGGCAAGACCTTCAAGACGGCGAATCACCTGAAGGTGCACAGGCGCCTACCCACCGGGGAGCGGCCCTTCACCTGTAGCGACTGCGGCAAATGCTTCACCCAATCCAAGAACCTGCAGATGCACCAGCGCACCCACACCGGCGAGCGGCCGTACAACTGTGCCCAGTGCGGCAAGGGCTTCACCCAGTCCCGCAGCATGCAGAAGCACCAGCGCACACACACCGACGAGTGGCCCTACATCTGTGCCCAGTGCGGCAAGGGCTTCACCAGCTCCACCAAGCTGCTGAAGCACCAGCGCACTCACACCGACGAGCGCCCCTACACCTGTGCCCAGTGCGGCAAGGGCTTCAACCAGTCCAGCAACCTGCTGGTGCACCAGCGCACTCACACCGGCGAGCGCCCCTACACATGTGCCCAGTGCGGCAAGGACTTCACCTGCTCCAATATTCTGCTGAAGCACCATCGCACCCACACCGGCGAGCGTCCCTACACCTGCAACCAGTGCGGCAAGGGCTTCCTCTGCTCCTCCGACTTGCTGAAGCACCAGCGCACCCACATCGACGAGCGTCCCTACACCTGCAACCAGTGCGGCAAGGGCTTCACCTGCCCCAGCAGTCTGCTGGTGCACCAGCGCACCCACACTGGCGAGCGTCCCTACACCTGCAACCAGTGCGACAAGGGCTTCACCCGCTCCAGCAGTCTGCTGAAGCACCAGCGCACCCACACCGGCGAGCGCCCCTTCACCTGCGCCCAGTGCGGCCGGGACTTCACCCACTCCAGCAGTCTGCTGAAGCACCAGCGCACCCACACCGGCGAGCGCCCCTACACCTGTGCCCAGTGCGGCAAGGGCTTCACCTGCTCCAGCAACCTGCTGGTGCACCAGCGCACCCACACCGACGAGCGCCCCTACACCTGCGCCCAGTGCGGCAAGGGTTTCACCCAGTCCCACAACCTGCTGAGGCACCAGCGCACCCACACCGGCGAGCGACCCTACACCTGCGCCCAGTGCGGCAAGGGTTTCACCCAGTCACACAACCTGCTGTCCCACCAGCGAGTGCACGCCAGCAACCGTCCCGTCCCCAGCCCGGTGTGTGGAGAACGCTTTGCCATGGCCTCCCATGCTCTGTCTCACCAGCGCGTTCACACCAGCCCTACGACTGCCGGTACTGCAGTGAGGGGTTCGACAGTTCACGGGGGTTGCGGCAGCACCGGCGGTCCCAATTCAGCGAGCAGCTGCTCCCACTGTGACAAGAGAGCATGCGGGCTCCGGGAGCACCAGCGGAAATGTTACCCCTCAGATTCCTATTA
Source organism: Amblyraja radiata (assembly GCF_010909765.2). NCBI lineage: Eukaryota > Metazoa > Chordata > Chondrichthyes > Rajiformes > Rajidae > Amblyraja > Amblyraja radiata. The sequence continues at coordinate 47,257 of NW_022630593.1, read as the reverse complement.
AATCTTTCCCCCTTCACATTGTACCCATGTCCTCTGGTCTTCGACCCCCCCCCCACACACACACACACCCTGGGCAAGACTTTCTGTGCATCTAACTAAATTGTGCTCTATGCAAGATTCCAGCATCTGCAGTTTCTTGTGCCTCCCTCACCTATAGCCACCTATCACTTCTGAAGAAGTGTCTCAAGGTCAAACATCACCCATTCCTTCTCTCTGGTGATGCTGCCCGTCCCGCTGAGTTACTCCAACATTTTGTTTCCAGCCCCCATATCTCTTTTCCAGCTTCCTCCCCCCACCCTCTCCACTTAGTCTGAAGAAGGGTCCTGACTCAAAAACCTTGAGAGAGGATGTGTTTCCTTTGGAGTTGTGTCTCTAAACAGGAACTTCTGTGGGTAATTGATACAGATGCTTAAGAAGGTACTGCAGATGATAGACCTTTGACTAACTTCCTGTTGTTTTGGGGTTTGTATCTAAAGTTTGTGATCGATATAACCATAGCATGAGAAGTATTGTGTTAGTGACAAGAATGCTTTGAATGGGTAAATTCTGTGATTGATGTGTTAGACGTCATTGCTCCAACTATGTATAAACATGTGACTACCTTTCCAAAATACTATAAAAAGATGCTGACTGTCTTTGTTCATTAGAGTGATGACCCAGGAGGGTTAAGTATGTGTTGCATACTTGACTTTGTATCCCCTGGCACTCTCGCCTGCTAAATGATCAGTAAAGCTTGTGTTGGTTGATCTAACTTATTGTGAGTTGTCTGTTTTAAGAAATGAACCTTAACAGTTCTGGACTCCCCCAACATGGGGAACATGTTTCCTGCATCTACCCTGTCCAATCTCTCACTAATTTTATATGATTCTATAAGAGACCCGCTCATCCTTCTGAATTCCAGTGAATACAGACCCAGTCGACGCATTCTTTCAACATATGTCAGTCCCGCCATCATCTCAGGAATTAACCTTGTGAACCTACGCTGCACTCCCTCAATAGCAAGAATATCCTTCCTCAAATTAGGAGACCAAAACTGCACACAATTCTCCAGGTGTGGTGTCAATAGGGCCCTATACAACTGCAGTAGGTCCTCCTTGCGCCTAAACTCAACTCCTCGCCCAATGAAGGCCAACATGTCATTAGCCTTCTTCACTGCCTGCTGTACCTGCATGCTTACTTTCAGTAACCGATGTACAAGGACACCCAGATATCGTTATACTTCCCATTTTCCTAACACTATTCAAATAATACAGAGTGCTGGATTAATACCTTACACTTCCTCATGTCTGTGTCTCACTCTCCTGTGACTTTCAGTCTGAAGAAGGTGCCTTCCCTCCAGAGATGCTGTCTGTCCCGCTGAGTTATGCCAGCATTGTGTGTCTGTCTATGAAGAACATGTGGATAGGGATTTTTTTTGAGTCATGACCCTTCTTCTGACCTGAAACATCGTCTATCCACATTGACCAGAGATGCTGCCTGCCCCGCTGAGTTACTCCAGAACTCTGAAACATCACCGATCCATGTTCTCCAAAGATGCTGCCTGACCCGCTGAGTTACTCCAGCACTCTGAAACGTTACCTATCCATGTTCTCCACAGATGCTGCCTGACCCGCTGAGTTACTCCAGCACTCTGTGTCTATTGAGCAAGAGCATCCATATACAACTATCTCTCCAGTCCAAAGCTCTACACATCACACACGGCTTCGTTTCACTTGAAAGTCTTTCATGCTTTGCTTAGGGTAGTTATCATTAACCATTTGACACAAGTGGTTAATGATTAGTTCACATTAACTTTGAAACGTCACCGATCTGTGTCTGTTCAATATTCACACCAATGGTGGAATCTCCCACTCCTGCACCTATTTTTCTGTTTCCCCGGTTTCAGGGCTTTGTACAAATGTTGGCATTGTGGGAATGGGTGTATTACGGGGAAAGGAAATGGGCCACAGAGCAATAAAAATCATTTTGCAGTAAAGAGCACAATTAAATCTAACGTTTAGACAGCAACTTCCAATGTGCATTGAATTCATATAAGTCGCTCCAGTTTGTGGTCTACTCTGCCACTATGTGGTGATCCGCTGCACTGCAGGCCCGGCCAATGTTTGGACAACACTCCCACCGTGTGGTGATCCGCTGCACTGCAGGCCCGGCCAATCTGTGGTCAACACTCCCACCATGTGGTGATCCGCTGCACTACAGACTCGTCTGGTATGTGGACAACACTCCCACCGTGTGCTGACCCGCTGCACTGCAGGCCAGGCGTATGTGTGGACAACACTCCCACCATGTGGTGATCCGCTGCACTACAGACTCGTCTGGTATGTGGACAACACTCCCACCGTGTGGAGATCCTCTGCACTGCAGGTCCGTAGATATAATTGGCCGGGCCTGCAGTACAGCGGATCACCACATGGTGGGAGTGTTGACCACAAACTTGACGGGCCTGCAGTGTGGTAATCCGCGAGTAACTTCCTCTTGTCAGAGTAAAGGAGTGTTGCTCCTTTTTAACACCCTCTGGTCACAGTGGAGAGAGTGATCCCAGGAGACGAAGCAGCAGAATGGTAGCAAGAGGAAAATCTACTTTTAGGATTTGTTGCATGGAAGGCATTTTGTACAGATTTGAATAATGAAATGAGAACTAACGAGTTGGGACAGTCTATCAGGTGTGTGAATGGAAGCATGGCATTTACACAAATCTATTGACCGGGATGACGTGCTTTTTGCAACTTTTTTGGGGCATGGAAATTTAAAGAAACATTGCTATTCCTGAAGATGTGAGGAATAAGATAAAATGCTGCCATGCTGGAAGCACTCAGCAGATTCAGCAGCATCTGATAATGGACCATCCACCATTGCACTTTCCACTGTTTTCAGTATTTACTATTTTTATCAATAAAGTAAATGCACTTTGTCTTTATTACTCTGTAGGAAAAATGGTAATGATTTGTGCTTGACCTGATCCCACACAGTGGTAAGATAACTAAATATTTTAGATTTACATGCTAGACGTTGTTTAAAGGTACGGAGAGATCACCTGTCTACAGCTGGGATAGTTCAGGACCAGACGTTGTACCATTTAATGCAGCATTGTATATTTCAGCTATGATAATAGAGAATATCTGCAGGAGAGCAAAGGATAATCCCTGTTTGTTGAGGATGAATCAGTTGGAGAGCTGAGTGCTGAGAGGAACTGATGTTTGTTCAACAGTTCAGTAGTTCAATATGTAACTGTACAGTGAAATTCTTAAAGCACATGCAGGCATCGCCATTTTCAAGGTCTAAATCAGATCCGCCTGCGAGCTCGATGTCCTGGTGCAGTTCCTGTGAACAGACCTCCCTCACCTCACCCATCTATGTGTCCCGTGGGGCGCCTTCACCTACTTTGAATGGCTGTAGGCGTGAACCCAGTTCACCCACCTACTTGGCCACTCCTCGCGCCTGACATTTCCAGCTCCCTCCTGGTAACGCCGTCCGATGAACCTTTGGGCGGGTTTGGGCAGCGTCCTGTCGAGATGAGACGGATGATTCTCCTGTGACGTGGGACTGGTGGTGGTACTGCAGACATAATCTTACATCATGGAGAACCAGCAGAGTCCAGGGCTGGGATATAGTCCTCCTATTCTGGAATGGGAACTCCAGGGATGTGGTGGAATGTGCATGGGAGCAGTGGGGATTACAGAGTTGGGACGTTTGCAGTTGGCCCATGAAATGGTTTAATTCCCGGTTCAGCTAGTGGGGAATTTGGCAATGGGTAACATGGTGGTGTGGAAGCTGAGGGAGAGAGAGAGGGAGA
>NW_022630593.1:32201-42974 GCF_010909765.2 Amblyraja radiata | reverse complement strand
TTCTCGCTCTCCCTCCCACTCTCTCTCCCGCTCACTCTCTCCCTCCCTCTCTCTCCCTCTCTCTCCCTCTCTCTCCCTCTCTCTCTCCCTCAGCTTCCACACCACCATGTTACCCATTGCCAAATTCCCCACTAGCTGAACCGGGAATTAAACCATTTCATGGGCCAACTGCAAACGTCCCAACTCTGTAATCCCCACTGCTCCCATGCACATTCCACCACATCCCTGGAGTTCCCATTCCAGAATAGGAGGACTATATCCCAGCCCTGGACTCTGCTGGTTCTCCATGATGTAAGATTATGTCTGCAGTACCACCACCAGTCCCACGTCACAGGAGAATCATCCGTCTCATCTCGACAGGACGCTGCCCAAACCCGCCCAAAGGTTAATCGGACGGCGTTAGCAGGAGGGAGCTGGAGACGTCAGGCGCGAGGAGTGGCCCAGTAGGCGGGTGAACTGGGTTCACGCCTACAGCCATTCAAAGTAGGTGAAGGCGCCCGTCGGGACGCATAGATGGGTGGGGTGAGGCGAGGGTGGTCTGTTCACAGGAACTGCACCAGGACATCGAGCTCGCAGGCGGATCTGATTTAGACCTTGAAAATGGCGATGCCTGCATGTGTAATATGTGCTTTAAGAATTTCACTGTACAGTTACATATTGAACTACTGAACTGTTGAACACACATCAGTTCCTCTCAGTACTCAGCTCTCCAACTGATTCATCCTCAACAAACAGGGATTATCCTTTGCTCTCCTGCAGATATTCTCTATTATCATAGCTGAAATATACAATGCTGCATTAAATGGTACAACGTCTGGTCCTGAACTATCCCAGCTGTAGACAGGTGATCTCTCCGTACCTTTAAACAACGTCTAGCATGTAAATCTAAAATATTTAGTTATCTTACCACTGTGTGGGATCAGGTCAAGCACAAATCATTACCATTTGTCCTACAGACTAATAAAATCAAAGTGCATTTACTTTATTGATAACAATAGTAAATACTGAAAACAGTGGAAAGTGCAATGGTGGATGGTCCATTATCAGATGCTGCTGAATCTGCTGAGTGCTTCCAGCATGGCAGCATTTTATCTTATTCCTCACATCTTCAGGAACAGCAATGTTTCTTTAAATTTCCATGCCCCAAAAAAGTTGCAAAAATCACGTCATCCCGGTCAATAGATTTGTGTAAATGCCATGCTTCCACTCACACACCTGACAGACAGTCCCAACTCCTTAGTTCTCATTTCATTATTCAAATCTGTACACAATGCCTTCCATGCAACAAATCCTAAAAGTAGATTTTCCTCTTGCTACCATTCTGCTGCTTCGTCTCCTGGGATCACTCTCTCCATTGTGACCAGAGGGTGTTAAAAAGGAGCAACACTCCTTTACTCTGACAAGAGGAAGTTGCTCGCGGATTACCACACTGCAGGCCCGTCAAGTTTGTGGTCAACACTCGCACCATGTGGTGATCCGCTGTACTGCAGGCCCGGCCAATCTTCTTCTTTTCGAGTCTTTGAAGCTGGTTGACTATATGACAGTTTCCCATTCCTTTACACAGTCCTTTGCGTTTTTGTTGAACACTGCAAGATCCTTTGAGCTGCACTGGTTGGGTAGTAGGGGGCAGACAAGGCAGTGCTGCATTGTATGGTCCTCTTCTCCACATTCACAGGTGGTTTGGCCAGTTTCATAGCCCCATCTGGCCATGGCAGCTTTTGATCGCCCTGTTCCTGTTCTCAGGCGGTTGAGCGTCTTCCACTGGACCCATGGTGCTTCTGAGCCCGGAGGGAGGGCTTCAGAAGGAGGGATACCCATGTCAGTAGGAGGGGGGTCGTCCTCAAGCCTTTTTGTCCATAGTTGGAGTCTGGTTTCTTCCCGTGATGTTATTAGGGGCTGGACATGGCTGAGAAAGCTTCTCCTGGACTTCAGCCGTTGGGCCGGGGGTACACGTCCATAGAGGAGGTGGCGTTCATCACTGGTGGCCTTGGTCATCTCTACTCGGCTGGCGACTTCCCGTCTCACATCAGCAGGGGCAATGCCAGCGAGGAGGTGCAGGTTGTTTATGTTGGTGGGCTTCAGGCAGCCAGTGATTGAGCGGCAGGTGTTATTCAACGCTGGGTCTAATTTCTTGGCATGGGATGATCTCTCCCAAACAGGACACGCATTCTCCGCAGAGGAGTAGCACAGGGCCAGAGCAGTAGATCTTAATGTGTGTGCTGTGGCTCCCCATTTGGAGTTGGTCAGCTTCCGGAGGATGTTATTTCGGGAGTTAACTTTCAGTTTGGTGTTTTTGACGTGTTCCTTATAGGAGAGAGTGCGATCCAGTGTTACACCGAGGTAGACAGGGTTGGTGCAGTGCCCAAGAGGTGTTCCAGACCATGTGATGTTAAGGGGTCTGTTTGCTTCCCGGTTCCTGAGATGGAACGAGCAGGCTTGGGTCTTCGCAGGGTTTGCGTGTAGGTGGTTGCGCTCGTAGTAGAGGTGTAGCTCATCTAGGGATGAGGTGAGATTCGCTTATACAGCTTCAAACGTACTCTCTTGGGATGTTACACAGAGGTCGTCGGCGTAGATGAACCGCTCAGTGTTCTGGTCCATTGGCTGGTCATTGGTGTAGATGTTATATAGTAGTGGAGCCAGCACACTACCTTGAGGCAAGCCATTCCGTTGTCGTCGCCAGCGACTTTGCTTGTTGTTAAGGACAACATAGAAGCGCCTATCTTTCAGGAGGGCTCCGATGAGGTCCGTGAGTGCCAGGTCTTTGGTATTCTCCAAGATCTTTTTTAGGAGGAGGCGGTGGTTCACAGTGTCATACGCGGCAGACAGATCAACAAAGACGGCTCCTGTCACCAGTCCTTTCTGGAACCCGTCTTCAATGTGCTGTGTGAGATTCAGAAGTTGACTTCTGAATTGGCCCGGCCAATTATATCTACGGACCTGCAGTGCAGAGGATCTCCACACGGTGGGAGTGTTGTCCACATACCAGACGTGCCTGCAGTGCAGCGGATCACCATACGGTGGGAGTGTTGTCCACATACCAGACGAGTCTGTAGTGCAGCGGATCACCACATGGTGGGAGTGTTGTCCACACATACGCCTGGCCTGCAGTGCAGCGGATCACCACATGGTGGGAGTGTTGACCACACATTGGCCGGGGCTGCAGTGCAGCGGATCACCACATGGTGGGAGTGTTGACCACACATTGGCCGGGGCTGCAGTGCAGCGGATCACCACATGATGGGAGTGTTGACCACAGATTGGCCGGGCCTGCAGTGCAGCGGATCACCACACGGTGGGAGTGTTGACCACACATTGGCCGGGGATGCAGTGCAGCGGATCACCACATAGTGGCAGTGTTGATCACAAATTGGAGCGACTTATTATGTGAATTCAATGCACATTGGAAGTTGCTGTCTAAACATTAGATTTAATTGTGCTCTTTACTGCAAAATGTTTTTTATTGCTCTGTGGCCCATTTCATTTCCCCGTAATACACCCATTCCCACAATGCCAGCATTTGTAAAAAACCCTGAAACCAGGGAAACAGAAAAATAGGTGCAGGAGTGGGAGATTCCACCATTGATGTGAATATTGAAGACAGATACAGATCGGTGACGTTTCAAAGTTAATGTGAACTAATCATTAACCACTTGTGTCAAATGGTTAATGATAACTACCGGAAGCAAAGCATGAACGACTTTCAGGTGAAAGGAAGCCATGTGCGATGTGTAGATGGTCATTCATTGAGCTTTGGAATGGACAGATAGTTGTATATGGGTGCTCTTGATCACTAGACTCAAAGAGCTGGAGTAACTCAGCGGGTCAGGCAGCATCTGTGGAGAACATGGATAGGTGACATTTCACAGAGTGCTGGAGTAACTCAGCGGGTCAGGCAGCATCTGTGGAGAACATGGATAGGTGACGTTTCACAGAGTGCTGGAGTAACTCAGCGGGTCAGGCAGCATCTGTGGAGAACATGGCTAGGTAACGTTTCACAGAGTGCTGGAGTAACTCAGCGGGTCAGGCAACATCTGTGGAGAACATGGATCGGTGATGTTTCAGAGTGCTGGTTTAATTCAGCGGGTCAGGCAGCATCTCTGGTCAATGTGATAGACGATGTTTCAGGTCAGAAGAACGGTCGTGACTCAAATAAAATCCCTATCTACATGTTCTTCATAGACAGGCACAGAATGCTGGCGTAACTCAGCGGGACAGACAACATCTCTGGTGTGAAGGAACCTTCTTCAGACTGAGAGTCACAGGAGAGGGAGACACAGAAATGAGGAAGTGTAAGGTATTACTCCAGCTCTCTGTATTAAATGAATAGTGTCAGGCTAGGAAAATGGGAATTACAACGAGATCTGGGTGTCCTGGTACATCGGTTACTGAAAGTAAGCATGCAGGTACAGCAGGCAGTGAAGAAGGCTAATGACATGTTGGCCTTCATTGGGCGAGCAGTTGAGTTTAGGAGCAAGGAGGACCTACTGCAGTTGTATAGGGCCCCAGTGACACCACACCTGGAGAATTGTGTGCAGTTTTGGTCCCCTAATTTGAGGAAGGATATTCTTGTTATTGAGGGAGAGCAGCGTAGGTTCACAAGGTTAATTCCTGAGATGATGGCGGGACTGACATATGTTGAAAGAATGCGTCGACTGGGTTTGTATTCACTGGAATTCAGAAGGATGAGCGGGTCTCTTATAGAATCATATAAAATTAGTGAGAGATTGGACAGGGTAGATGCAGGAAACATGTTCCCCATGTTGGGGGAGTCCAGAACTGTTAAGGTTCGTTTCTTAAAACGGACAACTCACAATAAGTTAGATCAACCAACACAAGCTTTACTGATCATTTAGCAGGCGAGAGTGCCAGGGGATACATAGTCAAGTATGCAACACATACTTAACCCTCCTGGGTCATCACTCTAATGAACAAAGACAGCCAGCATCTTTTTATAGTATTTTGGAAAGGTAGTCACATGTTTATACATAGTTGGGGCAATGACGTCTAACACATCAATCACAGAATTTACCCATTCAAAGCTTTCTTGTCACTAACAAAATCACAAACTTTAGTTACAAACCCCCAAACAACAGGAACTTAGTCAAAGGTCTATCATCTGCAGTACCTTCTTAAGCATCTGTATCAATTACCCACAGAAGTTCCTGTTTAGAGACACAACTCCAAAGGAAACACATCCTCTCTCAAGGCCTTTGAGTCAGGATCCTTCTTCAGACTAAGTGGAGAGGGTGGGGGGAGGAAGCTGGAAAAGAGAGATGGGGTCTGGACAAAGCCTGGAAAGTGGTAGGTGGATACAGAATGTTGGAGTAACTCAGCGGGACGGGCAGCATCACCAGAGAGAAGGAATGGGTGATGTTTCAGCTTGAGACACTTCTTCGGAAGTGATAGGTGGCTATAGGTGAGGGAGACACAAGAAAATGCAGATGCTGGAATTGCAGAGCACAATTTAGTTAGATGCACAGAAAGTCTTGCCCAGAGTTGGGGGGGGGGGGGGGGGTCGAAGACCAGAGGACATGGGTACAATGTGAAGGGGGAAAGATTTAATAGGAATCTGAGGGGTAACATTTCAACAGAGAGTGGTGGGTGTATGGAACGAGCTGACGGAGGAGGTAGTCGAGGCTGGGACTATCCCAACGTTTAAGAAACAGTTATAGACAGGTACATAGATCGGCCAAGTTTGGAGGGATATGGACCAAATGCAGGTAGGTGCGACTAGTGTAGCCGGGACATGATGGTCGTTGTGGGCAAGTTGGGCCGAAGGTCTTGTTTCCACACTGTATCACTCTATGACCCTAATACGAAGTGCTGCAGTAACTCAGCGGGTCAGGCAGCATCTGTGGAGAACATGGATAGGTGATGTTTCACAGAGTGCTGGAGTAACTCAGCGGATCAGGCAGCATCTGTGGAGAACATGGATAGGTGATGTTTCACAGAGTGCTGGAGTAACTCAGTGGGTCAGGCAGCATCTGTGGAGAACATGGATAGGTGATGTTTCACAGAGTGCTGGAGTAACTCAGCGGGTCAGGCAGCATCTGTGGAGAACATGGATAGGTGACATTTCGGGTCAGGACCCTTCTTCAGACTGATACTATGTTGCCAGATGAGGGGGTGATCGGCAGATGAGTGAAGTAAGTGACAGAGGCGAGGGAAAATAAGGAGATAAAATATATGAGATAAGGAGAGAGGAATGTATATGTGCAGCTTTAAGGGACATTGGTCAGGTAGCATTTGGAGTATTGCATACAGTTCTGGTCACTCCATTGCAGCACTGATGTGGAGGCTTTGGGGAAGGTGCAGAGATGGTTAACCAGAATGGTTTAAAAACAAGGAACTGGAGATGCTGGCTTACAAAAAAGCACACAAATGCTGGAGTAACTCAGCGGGACAGGCAGCATCTCTGGAGAGAAGGACTGAATGACATTTCGGGTTGAGACTGAGGAGGGTCTCGACCAGAAATGTTACCCATTCCTTCCATCATTTTTGTGTTTACCTAAACAGCGCCTATCTATCCACGTGGAGCCTTGCCACAGAGCGGGCAGGTGAAGGGGCGCTGGCCGGTGTGGACTCGCCGGTGCTCCAGCAGGTGGTCAAGGCGGGTGAAGCGGTTCCCACAGGACGGACCGGGGAAGGGACGTTCACCGCTGTGGGTACATCGGTGCTGCCGCAGGCTGGACATGCGGGTGAAACCCTTGCCACACTCAGCGCACAAAAAGAGTATCTCTCCGGTGTGTGTCTGCTAGTGCTCCCGCAGCCCGCATGCTCTCTGGTCACAGTGGGAGCAGCTGCTCGCCGGCGTGGGTCCGCCGGTGCTGCCGCAACCCCCGCGAGCTGTCAAACTGCTCACCGCAGTACGGGCAGTCGTAGGGCGGGCCACTGGTGTGCACGTGCTGGTGAGACAGGGCGTGGGAGGCCATGACAAAGCGTTCTCCACACACCGGGCTGGGGAAGGGACGGTCGCCGCCGTGCACCCGCTGGTGGGACAGCAGACTGGAAGAACGGGTGAAGCCCTTGCCGCACTGGGCGCAGGTGTAGGGGCGCTCGCCGGTGTGGGTGCGCTGGTGCCTCAGCAGGCTGCTGGACTCGGTGAAGCCCTTGCTGCACTGGGCACAGGTGTAGGGACGCTCGCCGGTGTGGGTGCGCTGGTGCACCAGCAGGTAGCTGGAGGAGATGAAGCCCTTGCCGCACTGGGCGCAGGTGTAGGGCCGCTCGCCGGTGTGGGTGCGCTGGTGCCTCAGCAGGTGACTAGACTGGGTGAAGCCCATGCCGCACTGGGCACAGGTGAAGGGACGCTCGCCGGCGTGTGTGCGCTGGTGCACCAGCAGGTAGCTGGAGGAGATGAAGCCCTTGCCGCACTGGGCACAGGTGTAGGGCCGCTCGCCGGTGTGGGTGCGTTGGTGCTTCAGCAGGCTGCCGGACTCGGTGAAGCCCTTGCCGCAGTGAGCGCAGGTGTAGGGGCGCTCGCCGGTGTGGGTGCGTTGGTGCACCAGCAGGCTGCCGGACTGGGTGAAGCCCTTGCCGCAGTGAGCGCAAGTGTAGGGGCGCTCGCCGGTGTGGGTGCGCTGGTGCACCAGCAGGTTGCTGGACTGGGTGAAGACCTTGCCACAGTCGCTGCAGGTGTACGGTCGTTCCCCGGTGTGCACGCGCCTGTGCAACTTCAGCTCTGGCGACGATTTGAAGCCTTTGCCGCAGTTGGAACAGGTGAAGGGCCGCTCACTGCTGTGCACCCGCCGGTGCACCCGCAGCCCCTTCAACTGGGCAAAGCTCTTGCTGCAGGTGGAGCAGCCATAGGGCTTCTCACCCGTGTGCACCCGCCGGTGGGTCTTCAGGACCTTCGCCGTCTTGAAGCTCTTGCCGCAGTCGGAGCAGGTGAAGGGGTGTTCTCCCGTGTGCACCGGCGGGTGGGTCTCCAGCTGGCTCGGGAACTGACAGGCCTTGCCACACACGTCATACTCATAACGCTTCTCCTTGTTGTGTGCCATCATGTGGTCCTCCATTGAAGTTCAGCCCCTCGAAGCTCAGCCCGCTCACCGAGCAGATGGGAGGGGGTGGTGGCTCACCGGCACCCTGGCCGTCCTCAATGGCCGCTCACGTCCCCGTCTCTCCGTCCACAGCAACGGCTCCTTAACCCTGCAGGAGGGGAACACAGAGGGTCAACAAGCTGGCAAACAGGACATTACTAGCACATATTGAGTGTGTTTATGGTGGAGGAAACCGTTATATAATTCTGCGCGGCACACTGGCGCAGCGGTACAGTTGTTGCCACCAGAGACCCGGGCTCGATCCTGACCACGGGTGCTGTCTGTGCGGAGTTTGTACGTTCTTCCTTTGACCTGTGTGGGTTTTTATTCCGGGTGCTCCGGATTCCTCCAACATTTCAAAGACGTTCAGGGTTGTAGATTAATCGGCCTCCGCAAAATTGATAAATTGTCCATAATGTGCGTAGGATAGTGCTAGTGTACGATCGCTGGTCGGCGTGGACTCCACGGGCCGAAATACCTGTTTCCACGCTGCATCTCTAAACTAAACTAAACCAAACCAAAGAAGGTTCGACCCAAAATGTCACCCATTCATTCTCTCCATAGATGCTGCCTGACTCCAGCACCCTCGCTCTCTCTCTCTTTCTCTCTCTGTCTCCCTCTCTCCCTCTCTCTATCTCACTGTCTCCTTCTCTTTCTCTTGCCCCTCTGTGGCTTTCTCTCTATCTGTCACTCTCACTATCTCTGTCTCTGCCTCTCATTCTGTCTCTCTCTGTCTCTCTCCCTCTCTCTCTCTCTCTCCCTCTCTCTCTCTCTCTCTCCCTCTCTGTATATCTATTTTTCTCTCTCCCTCTCCATATCTCTCTCTGTCTCTTTCTCTCTCTGTCTATCTCTCTTTCTCTCACTCTCTGACTCTCTTTCTCTCTCGGTTTCTGTCTTCCTCCCTGTCTCTCTCCCTCCCTCTGCTCCCCTCTCTCTCTGTCTCTGTACCTCACTCAGTCTCTCTCTCCCTTTCTCTGTTTCTCTCTCTCTCTCTGTTTGTGTGTGTGTCTCTCTCCCCGCTCTCTCTTTCTTTCTTTCTCACTCTGTATCTCTCTCTGTCGCTTTCTCTCCCTCTGTGTCTTTCTCTCTCTCCCTCCCACTCTCTCTCTCTCACTCTGTACCTCTCCCTCCGTCTCTCCCTCGCCCACTGTCTCTTATTATCTCTCTCTCTCTCTGAGTATCCCTGTCTGTCTCTCAATTTTCAATTCAATTTTCAATTTAATAACTTTATTGGCATGATAAAACATACATTGTTATATTGCCAAAGTATAAAACATGACATACATATTTAAGATGCATAAGTATAAATACAAGTATACAGTTCATGGATAGATACGTCCCTGTACATAAACTCGCAATAGGCCTATAGCCCTTTATTGATGCTACACGTTCTTGCAGCTGTAACCAGTACAACACAAAGGCAAGTTTAGCAATTCAATATTAATTTCTTAGCGTCAGTTAATGTCAATTAGTGTGTGCGTACATATGTGCATGTTGGTCATTCACCGTCTCTCAGGTTGTGGCATGCTGTTACGTATTGTGCACCAAGATGTGCCGTCTTTCCTTCGCCAAGGATTATTCTTAGTTTTGATGTATCATCTAGTTCTTTAAAATCAGGGGTTGCCACACTGAGTTTGTCAAAGTATGCTTTCCTTATTTTGTCAAATGTTTTGCATTTTAGGAGGAAGTGCACCTCTGTTTCAACCTCATTTGTCAAACAGTGGCCGCATATATTCTGTTTTCTCTTGGTTGCCAGAATCTCTTCTGTCTTCCTTTTTCAACTGCCAAATAGTGGTCACTTAATCTGTATTTGGTGAGGGTCTGTCTCTGCTTTATGTCTCTAACAGTTGAGAGAGAAGTCTGCTAATTTATAGTCTCTTTTTAGGGCACGGTAACATTCGAATCTGCTTTGGCTTTTGGTTTCTTTATCCCAATGTTCCAAATACGTTTATTTACATTGTTTGATAATTTGGTTCACTCTAACTGGTGATTGGGGGTCAGTATGATCTGAGGCTGTTTAAGAAGAAACTGCAGATGCTGGAAAATCGAAGGTACACAAAAAAGCTGGAGAAACTCAGCGGGTGCAGCAGCATCTATGGAGCGAAGGAAATAAGCAACGTTTCGGGCCGAAACCCTTCTTCAGACTCATCGGGGGTGGGGGGGGGGACAAGAAAGGGAAAAGGAGGAGGAGCCCGAAGGCTGGCGGATGGGAGGAGACAGCAGGGGGACTGAGGAAGGGGAGGAGACAGCAAGGCTAACAAAATTGGGAGAATTCGATGTTCATGCCACCAGGATGCAGACTCCCCAAGCGGAATATGAGGTGCTGTTCCTCCAATTTCCAGTGTTGCTCGCTGTGGCCATGGAGGAGACCCAGGACAGAGAGGTCGGAGACGGAGTGGGAGGGGGAGTTGAAATGCTGAGCCACCGGGAGGTCAGCTTGGTTATTGCGGACCGAGCGGAGGTGTTTGGCGAAACGATCGCCCAACCTCCGCTTGGTCTCACCGATATAGATCTGCTGACATCTGGACTGTCTCTCTCTGTCTCTCTGTGACTCTTAATGTCTTTCTCTCGATCTGTCTCTCACTGTGGCTCTCTCTCTCTGTCACTGTCTGTCTCTCTCAGTATTTCTGTCTCTCTCTGACTGTCTCGCTCTGACTGTCTCCGTCTGACTGTCTCTCTCTTTCTCTCTCTCTTTCTCTCTCCATCTGTCTCTGTCTCTATCTCTCCCTCTCACTGT
>NW_022630593.1:0-27500 GCF_010909765.2 Amblyraja radiata | reverse complement strand
GCCTTCGGGCTCCTCCTCCTTTTTCCTTTCTTGTCCACCACCCCCACCCCCGATCAGTCTGAAGAAGGGTTTCGGCCCGAAACGTTGCTTATTTCCTTCGCTCCATAGATGCTGCTGCACCCGCTGAGTTTCTACAGCTTTTTTGTGTACCTTCGATTTTCCAGCATCTGCAGTTCCTTCTTAAACAGCCTCAGATCAATACTGATCCCCAATCACCAGTTAGAGTGGTTCAAATTATCAAACAATGTAAATAAACTTATTTGGAACATTGGGATAAAGAAACCAAAAGCCAAAGCAGATTAGAATGTTACCGTGCCCTAAAAAGAGATTATAAATTGGCAGACTATCTCTCAACTGTTAGAGACATAAAGCAGAGACAGACCCTCACCAAATACAGATTAAGTGACCACAATTTGGCAGTTGAAAAAGGAAGACAGAAGAGATTCTGGCAACCAAGAGAAAACAGAATATGCAGCCACTGTTTGACTGATGAGGTTGAAACAGAGGTGCACTTCCTCCTAAAATGCAAAACATTTGACAAAATAAGGAAAGCATACTTTGACAAACTCAGTGTGGCAACCCCTGATTTTAAAGAACTAGATGATACATCAAAACTAAGAATAATCAGGTGGATGATTTCAGAGTGGTAGGCTGCCTCAACAATGATGAGACAGCCTACCACTCTGATATCATCCACCTGGCAAACTGGTGTAGGGAGAATAACCTGGAGCTGAACACCTCCAAGACCAAGGAGCTCATAGTGGACTTCTCCAGGAAGCAGCAGAGGAGCTTCCTCCCCCCTCAGCATAAACGGGGCCCAGGTGGAGAGGGTGGAGAGCTTCAGGTACCTCGGCATCCACATCTCCCAGGACCTGACATGGTCACACCACCTCAGCAGCCTGGTAAAGAAGGCCAACCAGCGTCTTTACCATCTCAGACGGCTGAGGGACTTCAAGCTCCCCCTCAGGGTGCTCAAGAACTTCTACACGCATACTGTGGAGAGCATCCTGAGTGGGAGCATCATCACCTGGAGGGGGAACACCACCAAGAGGGACCAACTGGCTCTGAGGAGGGTGGCTCGCTCAGCTGAGCGGACCATCAAAACCACCCTTCCCAACTTGCAGGACATCTACACCAAGCGCTGCAGGTCAAGAGCCAGGAGGATTATCCAGGACCACATTCACCCCAACAACAGACTGTTTTCCCTGCTGCCCTCAGGAAACGGTACTGGCTGCTCAGAGCCAACACGGAGAGAATGAGGAGGAGTTTCTTTCCCCAGGCCATGAGACTGCTGAACGACTGAGTGTCGCCGCCACCCCCCCCCCCAGCCCCCCAACGCCCAAACCCTCCCCACCCTCCTCACCAGCACCTGCACCCCTGCCCAAACCCCCCGACCCACCTCGCCACCATCAAACACACACACACACACATGGGACTGAACTGGATGGAACATGCTGTCATCACAGGTGTTCCACGGCACTTGTCACTTTGCTTGTAACAGCACTACTTGCTATGTGGTATATTTATGGGGTATGTGTTATATGTGGGTATTGTTTTATGTGGGTTATGTGGTATCTATGAGGTACATATTTATTATGTGTTATAAGACTTTTGCCTCCATCACAGTGAGGAGGTGCTTGGTGAACTCACTGTGGTGGATGTTAATTTGTGTTTATTGTGTGTTGTTTATTATTACATGTATGGCTGCAGGCAACGACATTTCGTTCAGACCGAAAGGTCTGAATGACAAATAAAGGATTCAATTCAATGTGGGTATTGTTTTATGTGGGTTATGTGTAAGTGGGGAACCATCCACAACTGGACAGGCACTTAAGCATTTCACTACTGGTTATACCTGTATAATTGAGTATGTGACCAATAAATTTAAACTTGAACTTGAACTTGAATCCTTGGCGAAGGAAATACGGCACATCTTGGTGCACAATACGTAACAGCATGCAGAGAGAGGGAGACAGAGAGAGAGCAAAAGTGCTGGAGTCAGGCAGAGAGAGGGAGACAGAGAGAGAGCAAAAGTGCTGGAGTCAGCGCTCCGTTACGCTGGTCCGCGGCAGCCGGCAGCCTGAAGCCGCAGTCTGCAGAACTCCAGCTGGTGCGGCGTCTACAGCCCGGGATCCCTCGTGGGGGACCCGGGGGAAGAAGCTTCCACCGCCGGCCCGCGGCCGTCTTCTACCGCGGGCGCGGTATGGACTTACCATCTCCCCTGGAGGGGAGCTTCGACCGCCGGCCCTGCAGACTGCGGTGCTTCCGGCGGCGGCACGGCAGGTACTTTAAAACTTTGACCGCCGGCCTGCGGCCTACACCAGCCTGAAGCCGCGGTCTCTGGTTGGGAAGAGCCGATCCTGGACTCACCTTGACTTTGACTTTGTCCCTTACCATCTGGACGCCCGCAGCAACGGCTGTGGAGGGTGGTGGTCCCGACCACAGGGGAAAATGGAGGAGGACTGGCCAAGCTCTGTACCTTCCACCACAGTGATGAATGCTGTGGTGGATGTTTGTGTAAATTTTTTATTGTGGTTGTGTTCTTTATTATTGTACCGCTGCTGGCAACCCAAATACCACCGACCTTGGTTGTGTGGCAATTAAATTATTTCTATTCTTCTATTCTATCTATGGAGAGAATGAATGGGTGACATTTTGGGTCGAACCTTTGGTTTGGTTTAGTTTAGTTTTAGAGATGCAGCGTGGAACCAGGTCTTTCGGCCCGTGGAGTCCACGCCGACCAGCGATCGTACACTAGATCGCACATTGTGGACAATTTAACAATTTTGCGGAGGCCGATTAATCTACAACCCTGAACGTCTTTGAAATGTTGGAGGAATCCGGAGCACCCGGAGTGAAAACCCACACAGGTCAAAGGAAGAACGTACAAACTCCACACAGACAGCACCCGTTGTCAGGATCGTACCCGGGTCTTTGGCGGTGAGGCAACAACTGTACCGCTGCGCCACTGTGCCGCCAGAATTATATAACGGTTTCCTCCACCATAAACACACCCAATATTTGCTACTAATGTATTGTTTGCCAGCTTGTTGACCCTCTGTGTTCCCCTCCTGCAGGGTTTAGGAGCCGTTGCTGTGGACGGAGGGACGGGGACATGAGCGGCCATTGATGGCGGCCAGGGTGCCGGTGATTCCCCCCCCCCCCCCCATCTGCTCGGTGTGCGGGCTGAGCTTCGAGGGGTTGAACTTCGATGGAGGACCACGTGATGGCACACAACAAGGAGAAGCGTTATGAGTATGACGTGTGTGGCAAGGCCTGTCAGTTCCCGAGCCAGCTGGAGACCCACCCACGGGTGCACACAGGAGAACGCCCCTTCACCTGCCCCACCTGCGGCAAGAACTTCAAGACGGCGCAGGTCCTGAAGTTCCACTGGCAGGTGCACACGGGTGAGAAACCCTATGGCTGCTCCACCTGCAGCAAGAACTTTGCCCAGTTGTCGGGGCTGCAGGAGCACCGGCGGGTGCACAGCAGTGAGCGGCCCTTCACCTGCTCCAACTGCGGCAAATGCTTCAAGTCATCGCCAGAGCTGAAGTTGCACAAGCGCGTGCACACCGGGGAACGACCGTACACCTGCAGCGACTGTGGCAAGGGCTTCATCCAGTCCGGCAGCCTGCTGGTGCACCAGCGCACCCACACCGGCGAGCGCCCCTTCACCTGCATCCAGTGCGGCAAGGGCTTCGCCCAGTCCCGCAGCCTGCTGGTGCACCAGCGCACCCCCACCGGCGAGCGACCCTACACCTGTGCCCAGTGCGGCAAGGGCTTCAACGAGTCTGGTCACCTGCTGAGGCACCAGCGCACCCACACCGGCGAGCGTCCCTTCACCTGTGCCCAGTGCGGCATGGGCTTTGCCCAGTCCAGCAGCCTGCTGAGGCACCAGCGCACCCACACCGGCGAGCGCCCCTACACCTGCGCCCAGTGCGGCAAGGGTTTCACCCAGTCCCACAACCTGCTGAGGCACCAGCGGGTGCACGGCGGTGACTGTCCCGTCACCAGCCCGGGGTGTGGAGAGCGCTTTGCCATGGCCTCCCACGCCCTGTCTCACCAGCACGTGCACACCAGTGGCCAGCCCTATGACTGCCCGTACTGCGGTGAGGAGTTTGACAGCTCGCGGAGGTTGCGGCAGCACCGGAGGACCCACGCCGGCGAGCAGCTGCTCCCACTGTGACAAGAGAGCATGGGGGCTGCGGAAACACCAGCGGATACACACCGGAGAGAGACCCTTTGTGTGCGCTGAGTGTGCCAAGGGTTTCACCCGCATGTCCAGCCTGTGGCAGCACCGGCGTTCCCACAGCGGTGAGCGTCCCTTCCCCTGCCCGTCCTGTGGTAAGGGCTTCACCCGCCTTGACCACCTGCTGGAGCACCGGCGAGACCACATCGGCCAACGCCCCTTCACCTGCCCGCTCTATTTAAACCTCTCTTTTTAAACCATTCTGGTTAACCATCTCTGCACCTTCCCCAAAGCCTCCACATCAGTCCTGTAATGGAGTGACCAGAACTGTATGCAATACTTCAAATACTACCTGACCAATGTCCCTTAAAGCTGCACATATACATTCCTCTCTCTCCGCCTCCCCACACTCTCCCCTCTCCACTCTCCCCAAATACTCGTTCCCAAATTCTCTCCACCCCACCCTTCCGCGCACCCCTCTCTCACACACTCCCTCTCTCGCTCCCTGCCTCTCACACACTCCCTCAACACCCCTTCCATCCGGTGCTTCTCCCACCCAGAAGTACATAGCTTCCCCCCCTCTCCACGTCTCTTCCGTCCCACTCACACTCCTCTCCCTGTCCCTCTCTCTCACGCACACACACATACCCTCTCTCTTGTTCTGTCACACACGCTCCCTCTCTCTCCCTTACATACACACTCCCTCTCATTCTCTCTCACACACACTCTCTCTGACTCTTACACACACATCCTCTCTCTCACACACACACTCCCTCTCTTGCTCTCTCTCACACATCCTCTCACACAAATTATCTCACATATGCACTCTCTCACATACGCACTCTCTCACACACGTTCTCACACACGCACTCTGTCCTTGTATCTATACTAGGCTAGCATTGCAGCCTCCAAGGCCTGCTGGATCACCCGGTTGCCAAGCATTTTACCTCCCCTTCCTACTCCCACACTGATCTTTCTGTCCTGGGCCTTCTCCATTGCCAGAGTGAGGTGACACGCAAACTGGAGGAACAGCACCTCATAGTTTACAGCGCAATGACATGACCATTGAACTCTCCAAATTAAGGAGACTTCCCTCCCCCCTCCTAATCAAGTCCTGGAGTCTGTCCCGACCCCTTTCTCTTTTTTCCAGCTTTCTCCCCACCTCCATCAGTCCAAAGTACGGTCCAGACCCGACACGTCACCTGTCCATTCCCCTCCAAAGTGCCGGTAGAACTGAGCAGGTCAGCCATCTGTGGTGGGAAACAAATGGCGAAGTGTTCCTAATATAAGCCCTCCTTGGCCCTGTCGAGGAGCAGACCCTCAACAGTACCAGCATCTTCTCATTCATAATGTACCCAAGTGAAAATGCAAAGTGACCCAAGCTCCCCACAGCCGACTGCTCACAGTACCAGCTGTCTGCCACTGGCCCAAAAACTTAAAGGCATTTTAAAGTGTTTTTTTTTAAAGAAAGTCGACGCATTTGTGCCTTATGTAACAAATAAAGCAACTGTTGCCTGACCTCCCTGTGTTCTTCGGAATTATTCAGAATTCATGAATAATGAAAGAACATGCCAGCCATCTCCAGAAATGATAAGAAATTATTCTCACGTCCATGCATATTTGTAGCCGTAGGGCAGTCGGACACCTCCCCACTACTTCAAGGATAGTTCCTGCACTTGGCAATATCGTTTGGCTGCTTTTATGTTTTATTTGTTTGATAGTTTTGGTTAGATTAGGAAATGTTTTCTTTACTACAAGGGTCTTTCTCTGAGGAGTTTCTATAGCAACATACCAACTCTTGCCTTTATGAAGATACTGACAAGTATTGCAAGATATGACTGACAAATAATGGATTAGCTGTACAAAAGATCCATTGACTCAATTCTGGTGAAATCACAGTGACCTTTTTCTAATGCAGCCGTCACCAATGTTGCAAAAGAAAATGGGCAATTATTATACACACGGTGCATAGCATACTTTATTGATCGCAAACAATGTTACATTTTGTTTCAGGACATTCTTCACCAATCCTCACTATTTGATGCCATTTCAGCCTTCAATGATGATCATTGCTTATCTCTGCTGATAGAAGCTTTTAGCTGGTTACTACACCAAGTGGGACCCGTTGGGGTGGAGGGGCAGCGTCACATGGGAGGGCTGTTCCTCGAACACAATACTGCACCACTCACCACAGGTGCAGCTGACGTGTTCCGGTTGTGACGTAGAGGATGGAGGCATTACTGTGCAGGCTAAGTGCTGACCCGTTTAGTCTGCTCCCCAACGCAAGATTCCACCACTCACCCGTTCCCCCAATATAAGCCGTTCCCCCAAAGCAATATTGCACCACTCATGCATAGCCCCCAGCTGCGCATTTCACCTCATCCCCCAGCACTCACCTCCTCCGTTTTACCCTCCAATCCCTAGAGAGGGAGGGAGGTAGAGAGGGAGGGAATCAGGCAGGGAGGGGGATAGGGGTCGCGAGTGAGTGAGAGGTTAGAGAGGGAGGGGAGGCGGTAAAGAGGAAGAGTCAGAGAGAAAAAGCAGAGAGGGAGGAGGTAGTGAGAATGAGGGGGGCTGAGGGAGGGAGGGAAGTAACATGGGGGGAGGGAGGGCGTAGAGAGGGAGGGGGGGGGTGAGTATGGGTAGATAGGGAGGGGGCATCTCCCTCATGCAGACACCCTCAATCTCCCTCTACCACCCCACTCCATCTCCCTCCACATTTCCCTCATCCTCCTCCCCTCACTACCATTCCCTGCCCCAGGCCATAAAACAGCGCCAGGGCCTGGAACTCGGCCTGGTTCTGGTACTCAGCCAGCCGTCAGCCTGGCCACCAACTGGGCTCCAGTAGAGGCCTGACTTCATCTCCGTTCTCGTCCCTGACCCCGGACCAAGGCTTGCATTGGTTCCAGTGGCCCCAGTCACTGCCCCATCCCAATCCCCGGGCTCGGCCCTCACTCCAGCACCAACCTCCCCGTCATGTGCCAGACCTCCGGCTTCAGTCGTCGGGGCTTGGGTGTCAAGCCTCCCTCCATTGTGACCTCACTCGGTCGGAAAAAGGCGTTTTAAAACTTTATACAATTAAAACATGTAAAAACGTCTGAAATATAGGTTGGAATATGTTTATGGTGTCGAGGGGAGAAATGTGAATAGGGTGTGTGTAAATGGGAAGACTGGCCTAGCGTTTGGAGGAAAATAGGAAAAACACATACGCGCACACACACGCACGCACACACACGCACGCACGCACACATATACATACACACACATGCATGCACGCACACATACACACACACGCACGCACACATATATGCACACATACACACACACGCACACACACACACGCACACACACGCACCACACACACACATACACACACACGCACGCACACACACACACACACGCACACATATATACACACACATGCATGCGCGCCCGCACGCACACATACACACACACGCACACACACGCACGCACACATATATACACACACACGCATGCACGCACGCACACATATACATACACACACACGCACGCATGCACACACACACATATATATACACACACACGCACACACACACGCACATGCACACGCACACACACACACACACGCACACACACACCCACACACACAGCTACAGAGAGTTTTAGTGAGAGAGAGATCAATGCTTAATCTCAAAGTGAGACGGAGCTGAGATTATTGCCACAGCTTTTTTTTTCAATCTCAGCAAGAATCTTTCCACATTTTACTTCACTCCTTGAGTGATTTGGTATGTTCCCTTTATTGTGCTGCTCCTACCCGACCACGGGTGAACATTGGGGAACATCAGTGAGGAGGTTGACTGGACTTTGGTTCCTTCCCTCACAGTGGGGAACTTTGGTGCCACTGTGAGGATGTTTGTGTTGTGGAGGACTACTGGGTTCTGGGTTTTTGTGTTTTTGTTTATTTTATTGTTTGTATGACTGTAACGGAAAGAGAATTGTGTTGTCTCTTAATTGAAGACATTGACAATAAATTAAATCAAATTTACATTGCTGTTGTGTGTAATTCATTGTGCTGTTGTGTGTAATTTACTCTGCTTTTGTGTGTAATTTACTCTGCTTTTGTGTGTAATTTACTCTGCTTTTGTGTGTAATTTATTGTGCTTTTGTGTGTAATTTATTCTGCTTTTGTGTGTAATTGTGCTTTTGTGTGATTATTTAGTAGGACTGGGTGTTACAATCCCTAAGATTTCACTACAATTGACATTCTTGGGGGTGACCACTAGGTGAATTTGCTACCAATCAGACACATCTTCAGTTGTGTACCTCAACGTCACTGGGTGTTTCGGCCTTTTATCACAAGACACCCTCAGTTGAGGCAGGCCCACCGCAGGGTGATTAGACCTGGATGTGTGTCTTTTTGTTAGCCTCTAGATGGTCACGTAGCAGCCCAGACAGCATCTTTCCCCTTCAGCCACAGCCAGTGACTGCTCCGTTCGGCAGCATTGGCAAGTTCTTTTATTGTCCTCCTTTGTGCCTGCCCTTTGACTCCTACTTCCCTCAGGAGCCTTGGGGTGGAACTGGCTACACAGCCCCTGCACCCCACCTCCACTGGACACACCCTTACACTCCGACCTCTCTCCTCTACCTCGGCCGCAAGGTTTGAATATCAAAGCTTTCTTCTTTCATAAGCCTCGTCCACAGCCTCCTCGCATCATGGGACCATCAGCTCAATGATGAAAACACGCCGACAGGAGTTGGACCAGAGAACGAGGTCTGGTCACAAGTTGGTAACTGCGATTTCAACTGGGAACGAAAGCCTCTGGCCTAGGTCAACACACATTTCCCAGTCCCTGGCTGCGTTCAGTGGGCATGAGTTGAGAGGCGATGGGTTAGTCCTCCGTATCTCTCCTTTCCAGATGAAGGATGGTATTTGCGGGAATGTTATTTGGGCATTGATAGGCATGGCGTTGGTGGTAACTCTCTTGCACTCGAGTTCAACGGCCAAACACCTCAGCACCTGGTTGTGTCGCCAGGTGTATCTGTCTTGTGTTAGGCTGGTATTACAACCAACCAGGATGTGCTTGAGGTTTGCTGGAACTGCACACGGGGCAGGCTGGATCCTCTCCCAGCCAAAGATTTAGGTTTGTGGGAGAGAGAAGGACGTCATATGTGGCTCTGATAATGAAGCTCAACTTATTTGACTCCATGGTCCACAACTCTCTCCGTGTGATCTTCCTCCTCCCAACGCCATCCCACCTCATCCAGCGGCCTTGTTTGGCTTCGGATATGGCTTTGGCACACCCGGCTGCTTCTTCCTGGTGGCGCACCTCCTCCACCACCAGGTGCCGAAAGACGTTCAGCTGGAGTAGCCTTTTGCCAGGTAGGTTTCATTGCTCCCAGGCCAAAGCCTCGGCCTTGTTGGACATGGCCCACTATGTCCCGGTGTTGGAGGGCGGATTTTGCGTCCAGTACCACTGCTGCTGGAGTCCATTTCTTCCCTGTTGCTAGGGTTAGAGCGACACCTCTTATTATTGGGTACGGGGATTCTGTTAGAGTCATGTCCAACTTCACTTTGGCACATTTGTATTCCTCCACCAGGCTTGAGACTGGCAGTGAGAGGGCTACATTACCATGCAGCCCTATGCTGCTGAGGCATCTCGGTAGCCCAAGCCACTTCCACACTTGTGAGTTCACCAGTCTCTCCAGCTGGTTGACATGGGATAAAGTGACCTCGTAGATGGTCATTGGCCACATGATTCGGGGCAGTAGACCAAATTGAAGACACCAATGCTTCAGCTTCCCTGGGAGAGCAGTGTTGTTGATTTGCTTGAGGCCACTGATTGTATCCTGCCTGAGTTGTTCCACCAGCTCTGCATCCTTGAGGTATGCGGTGCACCATCCCCGAGGCCTTTGACCGGCTTCTCCAGGACAGTTGGTATTGTCTCGTTATTGATGCGGAACCTTTCATCGGTGAGCCGGCCTTTGACGATGGAAATACTGCCGGATTTGCTGGGTTTAATCTCCATTCGTGCCCATTTGATGTTTTCCTGGAGTTTATCCAGCAGGCGTTTGATGCATGCTTTTCGAAACATAGAAACATAGAACATAGCTGTAGGATTAGGCCATTCGGCCCTTCAAGCCTGTACCGCCATTCAATATGATCATGGCTGATCATCCAACTCAGCATCCTGTACCTACCTTCTCTCCATATCCCCCTGATCCCTTTAGGCACAAGGTCCACATCTAACTCCCTCTTAAATATAGCCAATGAACTGGCCTCAACTACCTTCTGTGGCAGAGAATTCCACAGATTCACCACCCTCTGTGAACAATGTTTTTCTCATGTTGGTCCCAAAAGACTTCCCCCTTATCCTTAAACTGTGACCCCTAGTTCTGGACATTCCCAACATCGGGAACAATTTTCGTGCATCTAGCCTGTCCAACCCCTTAAGAATTTTGTAATCTTCTATAAGACCTCAATCTTTTAAATTCTAGCGAGTACAAGCCGAGTCTGTCCAGTCTTTCTTCATATGAAAGTCCTGACATCCCAGGAATCAGTCTTGTGAACCTTCTCTGTACTCCCTCTATGGCAATAATTTCTTTCCTCAGATTAGGAGACCAAAACTGTGCACAATACTCCAAGTGTGGTCTCACCAAGACCCTGTACAACTGCAGTAGAACCTCCCTGCTCCTATACTCAAATCCTTTTGCTATGAATGCTAACATACCATTCGCTTTCTTCACTGCCTGCTGCACCTGCATGCCTACTTTCAATGACTGGTGTACCATGACACCCAGGTCTCGTTGCATAACCACTTTTCCTAATCGGCCACCATTCAGATAATAGTCTACTTTCCTGTTCTTGCCACCAATGAGGATAACCTGTTATTGTTGTTATTGTGGTCATGTCAACCATGTACGCCCTGATTGGAGGAAGACGCAGCCCACTCTTCAAGCGTTCCCCTCCGACCACCCATCGTGATGCTCGAATGATGAGCTCCATTGCCATGGTGAAAACTAGAGGAGAAATGGTACAGCCTGCCATTATGCCTACCTCAAGGTGCTGCCTGGCGATGGTGTTATCCTGTGTTGTGATGCAGAACTGGAGGTCCTGGAAGTAAGCTTTTACCAGCTATGTGATGACCACTGGGACCTTGAAGAAATTAAAAGCTGCCCAAAGAGTCACATGGGGCACGGAACCAAAGGCATTGGCAAGATCTAAGAAAACCACATGCAGATCTCTCTTTTCCTTCTCGGCAGTTTGTACCTAGTGCCAGATGACGTTTGCATGTTCTAGACATCCTGCGAAACCACGTACCCCTGCTTTCTGCACTGACGTGTCAATGAAGTTGTTGCTCTGCAAAAATGCTGAGAGACTTTGGGCCACAACACCAAAGAAGATCTTTCCTTCCACGTTCAGAAGGCTGATCTGGCAGAATTGGCTAATGGTTGAGGAGTTCTTTTCTTTGGGAATTAAGATCCCTCCTGCCCTTCACCATGCCTTAGGTATGATTCCTTTCCCCCATGCCACTTTCATTAACTTCCAAACGTATTTTAGGGCACCAGGGTGTTCTTATAGAGCCTATATGGAATGCCATTGGGCCCTGGGGCTGATGCTGTTCTTGCCCGTTTGACTGTGTTCTCCACCTCCTTCCATGTAGGAGGCCTTATGTCCATCTGGTGCTCAGGTGGGTGGATAGGTGGCATGTAATCTGGAATGGTGACTGGCTCATATCTCCGGTTGTCAGAGTACGTCTTCCACAGGTGCTCCTCCAGTTCCCTTACAGGAACTTTCAGGATCCCGCTCTTCTCCTTGACAAACGTATATGGATCTCTGTAGAAACTTGGCATCGCCCATTCTTTCTTCTTGTGTTGCTTTCTCAGGCATTCTGCTCTTCGCAGGATTGCCAAGCGCTGCTTTATTTCTGCCGGCAGTGTCTCGAGTCCTTTCCTTTCTGCCTCTGTGGTCTTCCTCCACTGTTTTCTCAGCTTTCTTTCAACAGTCTTTTGATCTCCAGCTGCCTCCTGGACTTGTACTAGAGTGCTGGTTCCTTCTGTGTCCTCTGTTTCATGACCTTCACCCAAAGTATCTCCACCCCATCGTTGTATATGGTGTCTCCCATCTTCTCCAGCTTTCTTTCCACACATCCCTTCAATCCTTCCAGAAGATGGACGAGGTAAGTGTTAATGGTCTCCCACTCTTTCCTCTGGCAGGGTTTAGGCCACAGGATTTGAGGCTTTTTCCCTTCCATTTTCTTCTCTACCGCTGACTGTGGCTGGTTGGGCTCTGGACCCGTGTCCGTTGGTGGGATTGTACTTGGTTGAGCTTCGCCTGGCGTGTAATTTATTGTGTTTTTGTGTGTAATTTATTGTGTTATTATGTGTAATTTATTATGCGTTTGTGTGTAAACTCCACCCCACGACTAAACTCAAACTCAACCAAAGACCTTATAGCGGAGCAAGATGGGTTACTCTCACGCAAACGTGTAGTACGCTCATGGGCGGATTCATGGCTGATTATAGGACCCATTTTAGCAACCAGCCCCCGCCATCTTGTTCCACCATCTTGCTTCCGGCCAAAGATCGGATCATTGTTTCCGCAGCGGGGAGAAGGAGTGCGCGGCCCGGGGAGAGGGAGAGGGGGTGTGGGGCCCGGGGATAAGGCCTAATGTGTGTGAAGTTGCCAGGAGATTTACAATGTTTCTTATTTACAATGTTTCTTATTTAATGTCCCTTGTCTAGTCTGAAGTAAAGTTCATTATTGGATCAGAAGAAATATAATTGTGTGTGTTATATGATTATATACATTTATATAATTTTCATGTATGTGTGTTTATAAACATTTTATTCTTTAACAAGAATTAACAGAATTATGAACTAACAGAATTATGAATCTAACCCTATATCACACACAAAAACTTCCCCCGCAATGTCAATTACCCTGCGAGTCGGGTCGGTTCCGGTTACTACAAAATCAACTCAAACACTGCTTGTGAACCATTTAAAAAGAAATGATTTAAAAAACATTAAAAAAGACAATTACCAGAATCAAATTTTATTGTTGACAAGAAGTATGAACTGACAGATTTATGAATCTAACCCACACAAACTGTTGCCCCACAACATTCATTACACTGCGAGTCGGGTCGGGTCAGGTAGGCTCAGGTTACTAAAATGGGCGTGGAAAAATGCCCATGATCCCCTCCATAGCGTACTACACGTCAGCCCATTGCATTTCGCAGGAGTAGCCTATCTTGCTCCGCCATAGGATCTTTGGGAGAGAGGGGGAGAGGGGGAGAGGGGGAGAGGGCGAGAGGGCGAGAGGGGGAGAAGGGGAGAGGGGGAGAGAGGAAGAGAGAGAGGGAGATGGGGAGAGGGCGAGAGGGGGAGAGGGGGAGAGGGGGAGAGAGGGAGAGAGGGAGAGAGGGAGAGAGGGAGAGAGGGAGAGAGGGAGGGGGAGGGAGAGGGGGGAAAGGGGGGGAAAGGGGGTGAGAGGGAGTGAGAAAGAGAGATAGAGAGAGAGGGCGAGAGGGAGAGAGTGATAGAGGGAGAGAGGGAGAGAGGGTGAGAGAGAGTGAGAAAGAGAGATGGAGGGAGAGAGAGAGGGAGGGAGAGAGAGAGAGAGTGCGAAAGAGAGGGATGGAGGGAGAGAGATGGGGAGGGAGAAAGAGGGGAGAGTGAGGGAGAGATTTTAAAATGTTAAATCTTTTCTCAAATGGATAGATGTTTAGATCTAATAATTGAATTTTGTAATTAGCTACAATTGGGTAACTAACTAATTATATGCTTTAATTTCAGTTCATCCAAGTAAGATTGTTTCGTATCTGTTTCAGAATGCTTCAATCTATAGGGAGGTTTCACGGCAGTCGGATCACGACCCATGACCCGTACTGTTGCTAAGCTACTCCAAATGGAGTACACGCGATGAACTGCAGGTAGGCACTTACCCTTGTTTCCAGCGTAGCGGGCCCGTTAAAACCCCACCGCTGAAATTGTCCATTTTTGCGCTGTAAATAATTATGGAAATCGGGATAAGCGTGTGAGACATTTAGCCTACTTCAAAATTCCAAAAGTGAGGAGAAATGACAGTAGATAGAAGCGAGAGCTGAAGGGACAACAACAGCCCGAGTGCTTGGCGAACACTGGCCGTTTGCTCACTGCATTTCATCAACAGTCAGGCATTATTTGTGTTTTTTCTTGATTCCTTTGGCATCTAAAATGTTTCAGAAGTGATAAATCTGTCTGTAATATTTTTAAATCGACCATGTTTCCCAAGTGGGTTTTAACATACAAAATGAAAACGCCTCTGAAGAAAAATTTACAGCCAGATTTATCACTCTGAGAATTTTTAGATACCAAAGGAATCAAGAAAAAACACAAATAATGCCTTACTTGATGAAATGCAGTGAGCAAACGCGATAATTGCCAATATTTTCAATGTTTACCAAGCACTTTAGCTGCTGTAGTCCCTTCAGATCTCGCTTCTCTTTACCTTCATTTCGCTTCACGTTTGGAATTCTGAAGTTAGGTACGATGTCTCTCACACTTACCCCGACTTCCACAATTTTTTTCAATGCAAAAATTCACAATTTTGACGGTTTTTAACAGATAGGAAAGTACGCGTTTCTTGCATTAATAACATATACCGGAAGTTACGGATGTCCTCCAGATGGATTGAGCGGCTCCGTGCGTCAAGCCCTATGACCCAGTGACCTTACGTGCAACCCCCCTATTAAAAAAGTTATGGCCATTTTCATAGCATCTAGTTCCCTATTGCTTTTCCATTGACTTAACACAAAAGCTGTGATCAAGGACAGCCAAAAGCCCATAACTTTCTGAAACACATTAGGAGAACTGAATGACATTTTCAGTTATTATGGATTGAAGCATTCTGAAACAAATATGAAACAATCTTACTTGGATGAGCTGAAATTAAAGCATATAATTAGTTAGTTACCCAATTGTAGCTAATTACAAAATTCAATTACTAGATCTAAACATCTATCCACTTCTTAAGAAAAGAGTTAACATTTTTAAATCTCTCTCTATCCCTCCCTCTATCTCTCTCCCTCCATCTCTCTCTTTCTCACTCCCTCTCTCTCACCGTCCAGTGCGGGTCGGCTCCATCTTGGGGCCGGGGGGGACGGCGACATCATTTCCAGGCTGAGGCCGCCCCGCTGAAAGATTATAGAGGGAGGGGGGGAGAGAGGGGCATCAGCCCGGATGCCCTCCCTACGACTGCCCGTACTGTGGTGAGGAGTTTGACAGATCGCGGGGGTTGCGGCAGCACCGGCGGACCCACGTCGGCGAGCAGCTGCTCCCACTGTGACAAGAGAGCACGGGGGCTGCAGGAGCACCAGCGGATACACACCAGAGAAAGACCCTTGGTGTGCGCTGAGTGTGGCAAGGGTTTCACCTATCCATGTTCTCCACAGATGCTGTCTGACCCGCTGAGTTACTCCAGCACTCTGTGAGACGTCACCTACCCATGTTCTCCACAGATGCTGCCTGACCCGCTGAGTTACTCCAGCACTACGTATTAGAGTCATAGAGTGATACAGTGTGGAAACAGGACCTTCGGCCCAACTTGCCCACACCGACCAACATGTCCCGGCTACACTAGTCCCACCTGCCTGCATTTGGTCCATATCCCTCCAAACTTGGCCCGTCTATGTACCTGTCTATAATTGTTTCTTAAATGTTGGGATAGTCCCAGCCTCAACTACCTCCACTGGCAGCTTGTTCCATACACCCACCACTCTCTGTAGAAAAGTTACCCCTCAGATTCTTGTTAAATCTTTTCCCCTTCACCTTGAACCCATGTCCTCTGATCTTCGATTCGCCAACTCAGGGTAAGAGATTCTGTGCATCTAACTAAATTATGCTCTATGCAAGATTCCAGCATCTGCAGTGTCTTGTGTCTCCCTCACCTATATCCACCTATCACTTCTGAAGAAGGGTCTCAGCCTGAAACGTCACCCATTCCTTATCTCTAGAGATGCTGCCTGTCCCGCTGAGTTACTCCAGCATTTTGTATCCACCTATCACTTGCCAGGCTTTGTCCAGCCCACATCTCTCTTTTCCAGCATCCTCCCCCCACCCTCTCCACTCAGTCTGAAGAAGGGTCCTGACTCAAAACGTCGTCTGTCCATTCCCTCTAAAGCGGTGGAGGAACTCAGTGGGTCAGGCGGCATCTGTAGAGGGAAGGCAATCTAAGGCGACCACTCCCACCTCTCCTTTCCGACTTTCTCCACCCCCCACAACAAGCAGTCTGAAGAAGGGTCTTGACCTAGAATGTTGCCTGTCCATGCTCTCCAGAGGTGCAAGTTACTCCAGGAGATTGTGTCTCTTTTTGTAAACCAGCATCTCCTGTATCTAGACTAGGCATAAATTTCACCCTTCACTTGCGCTCAGTCCGCCAAGGCCTGCTGGATCTCCCGGTTGCCAACCATTTTAACGCCCCTTCCCACTCCCACACTGATCTTTCTGTCCTGGGCCTCCTCCATTGCCAGAGTGAGGTGACACACAAACAGGAGGGACAGCACCTCACAGTTTACAGCCCAATGACATGAACACAGAATTCTCCAATTTGAGGAGACTCTCCCCTCATCCAAATGAAATCCTGGAGCCTGTCCCGACCCCAATCCTGCTTCCCCCCCCCCCCCCCCCCCCCGACTCCATGAGTCCATAGAAATGTCCAGACCCGACACGTTGCCTGGCCATTCCCCTCCAAAGTGCCGGTAGAACTCAGCAGGTCAGCCATCCGTGGTGGGAAACGGATGGAGAAGTGTTCCTAATACAAGCCCTCCTTGGCCCTGTCGAGGAGCAGACAAGCAACAGTACCAGCATCTTCTCATTCATACTGTACCCAAGTGAAAATGCAAAAGTGAGCCAAGCTGCACACAGCCGACTGCTCACAGTACCAGCTGGCTGCCACTGGCCCAAACACTTAAAAGCGTTTTAAAGTGTTTTTTTTAAGAAAGTCTTAACGTATTTGTGCCTTGCCTAACAAATAAAGCAAGTCTTTCTGGGCCTGACTGTGTTCTTCGGAATTCTTCAGAATTCATGTTGTGTTATCAAGAATGAAAGAAAATGCCAGCCTTCTCAGGAAATGATGATGATGGCGGGACTGACATATATTGAAAGAATGGGTCGACTGGGTTTGTATTCACTGGAATTCAGAAGGATGAGCGGCTTTCTTATAGAATCGTATAAAATGAGTGAGAGATTGGACAGGGTAGATGCAGGAAACATGTTCCCCATGTTGGGGGAGTACAGAACTGTTATCCATTTCTTTAGAAAATGTTTAACATTTTTAAATAGCCTAAGTGTCCAAATAACATTCACACAAGAATTCACAATATAGCATGATTTTTAAATCTCATTGTCATGGATTTATGGGCCAAACTAGACCGCGCGTTTGCGGGGGGGGGGGGCTGCAGCATCACACTCACACTAACCACCCCCCAAACACACAAGTGGGCGGAGGGGGAGACGGGGTGGGGAGGGAGGGGAGGGGGAGGAGGAAATGGGACGGAGAGCAAAGCGGGGTAGGGGGAGTGAGAGGGGGATGGGAACGGGGAGGAGATGGGGAGAGCAGGAAGGGGGGGGAGAGGGGTAGCGGGGAGTAGTGCAAGAGAGAGGGGAAGGGGGTAGGAGGAGATGGCGGTGAAGAGGGGTGGGAGGGGGAGAGCGATGGGGTGGGAGGACTGTATTACACTCGCTCCCGGGCCGCTCCAGCTTTCGACGCCCCCGCCGACAAAACTCTCCAGCCGGTTAACCTCCCGCCTCCTCCTCTCTCACCCCATCTTCCCCTCCTCCTCTCTACCCCCTCCCCTTACTCTCTTTCTCCCTCCCCCCACTCACTCACCAACCGTTGATCGCCGCCGTTAACCGCTCCGAAGCTGGGACACCTGGAAAGGGACGGTAAAGCGGTAAGAAGCATGAATTTAAAGCAGCTGCATTTGATTGACACCGTGTGATCGACCCGCTCTCCCGCCTCCACCCGGGCTCCGAGCGCGTGTGTGTGTGGGCGGGGCCAGAGCGCGCCTGTGTGTGTGGGCGGGGACAGAGCGCGCGTGTGTGTGTGGGCGGTGCCAGAGCGCGTGTGAGTGTGTGGGCGGGCCCAGAGCGCGCGTGTGTGTGTGTGGGCGGGTCCAGAGCGCGTGTGTGTGGGCGGGGCCAGAGCACGTGTGTGTGTGTGTGGGTGGGAGGGGCCAGAGCGCGTGTGTGTGTGTGGGCGGGGCCAGAGCGCGGGGGCAACGGCGCGAGGCCCAGTGACGTCACCACCCCCCCCCACCAACTGTCAACGCTCCCGCGCTCACTCAGCCGTTGTCGCCCGTTATTTCCCGCCATCCCTCCCGCTCGCGTTTCCAGAACGTTCTTCCCCAACGGCCGTCCATTCGGACTTCGCTTCTCCACAACGATCACCTCACTCCCTCGAGCAGCCGCAGCGTCGCCTCACCTGGAGCCTGGACTCTGCTTCACTGGGCCTGAAGCCTCCACGCTGCTCACTCCCACTCTCCTGGGCTTCACTGCGCTGGTTCCTAGAGCTAGTCTGCCCAGCCTTGTTAATCCCAGTGGCTGGTCCACTGAATCTTCCCCATCCCCCTCTAACTATGTGACTGACCCCTGCATTTACCCTCCCACACTGCAGCCCTCTCACCCCCTGACCACCCCCTGACCATCCACACATCGCCTCCATCGCCCCCAGTCCACCCACCCACCTGCCTTCCGCCGGCCCCAATCCCCATCCCTGCCGGGTGTTCACCATCACCCCCCCCCCCCGACCTCCCCCACACCCAACGGTCTGTCCTCAGCAAAGGTCTTACCTTTGTCCCCCTCCGTCCCCACCTCAATGTAGCAATGTTACAACATGTTGGGATTTTAAACATCAAGTCTGTAATTTATCCCATCAGATAAAACATAAAAATAAGTTTAATTTGTCACCTAATTCACTTTCATATTTTTAATTATTAAAAAAGTTATGGCAATTTTCATACTCGGAAATTAGCATCTTGTACCCTATTGCTTTTCCATTGACTTAACACCAAAGCTGCGATCGAGGACAGTCAAAAGCCCATAACTTTCTTAAAAATTAAGAGAACTAAAAGAAATGTTCAGTTATTATTGATTGAAACATTCTGAAACAAATATGAAACAATCTTACTTGGATGACCTGAAATTAAAGCATATAATTAGTTAGCTACCCAATTAT
Organism: Amblyraja radiata; assembly: GCF_010909765.2. NCBI lineage: Eukaryota > Metazoa > Chordata > Chondrichthyes > Rajiformes > Rajidae > Amblyraja > Amblyraja radiata. Next base: position 8,112 of record NW_022630593.1, on the reverse strand, counting down.
AGCTAATTACATAATTCAATTACTAGATCTAAACATCTATCCATTTCTTAAGAAAAGATCAACATTTTTAAATAGCCTAAGTGTCCAAATAACATTCACACAATAATTCACTTTGGCGCCTTCGAGAGGGGGGCGGGTATAAAATCCCGTTTCCTCCAGGCTGTTTAAATTGATGTTCATCAGCCTGTTTAATTGCTCAAGAAAAATCACTCCGACTGCCGTTCTCTGCACTTATTTTTAAACTAAGTTGGATAATTTAAGTGTTTGAGTAAATTAAAAATCATATTCTAAAGCCGTGAACGCCGACAACAGGACGGATCTCACGTAGGGGACAAGGCAAGGTAGGCTGTTTGTTTTTACATTAAAAAGTGCTGGCGAAACGCAGCGGGTCAGGCAGCATCTGTGGAGAACATGGATAGGTGGCGTTTCAAAGAGTGTTGGAGTAACTCAGCGGGTCAGGCAGCATCTGTGTGGAGAACATGGATAGGTGACGTTTCACAGAGTGCTGGAGTAACTGAGCGGGTCAGGCAGCATCTGTGGAGAACATGGATAGGTGACGTTTCACAGAGTGCTGGTGTAATTCGGGTCAGGCAGCATCACTGGTCAATGTGGATAGATGATGTTTCAGGTCTGAAGAGGGGTCATGACCGAAAAAAAACGGCCCCTATCCATGTTATCCACAGCCAGACACAAAATGCTGGAGTAACTCAGCGGGACAGGCAGCATCTCTGGAGTGAAGGAACCTTCTTCAGACTGAGAGTCACAGGAGAGTGAGACACAGAGATAAGGAAGTGTAAGGTGTTACTCCAGCACTCTGTATTAAATGAATAGTGTCAGGTTAGGAAAATGGGAAGTACAACGAGATCTGTGTGTCCTGGTGCATCAGTCACTGAAAGTAAGCATGCAGGTACAGCAGGCAGTGAAGAAAGCCAATGGCATGTTGGCCTTCATAGGGCGAGGAGTTGAGTTTAGGCGCAAGGAGGACCTACTGCAGTTGTACAGGGCCCCAGTGGCACCACAACTGAAGAATTGTGTGCAGTTTTGGTCCCAAAATTTGAGGAAGGATATTCTTGCTATTGAGGGAGCCCAGAGTAGGTTTACAAGGTTAATTCCTGAGATAATGGCGGGACTGACATATGTTGAAAGAATGGGTCGACTGGGTTTGTATTCACTGGAATTCAGAAGGATGAGCGGGTATCTTATAGAATTGTATAAAATTAGTGAGGCATTGGACAGGGTAGATGCAGGAAACATGTTCCCCATTTTGGGGGAGTCCAGAACTGTTAAGGTACATTTCTTGAAACAGACAACTCACAATAAGTTAGATCAACCAACACAAGCTTTACTGATCATTTAGCCGGCGAGAGTGGCAGGGGATACAAAGTCAAGTATGCAACACATACTTAACCCTCCTGGGCTATCACTCTAATGAACAAAGACATACAGCATCTTTTGTTAGTATTTTGGAAACATAGTCACATGTTTATACAGAGTTGGAGCAATGACGTCTAACACATCAATCACAGAGTATACCCATTCAAAGCTTTCTCGTCACTAACACAATACTTCTCATGCTATGGTTATATCGATCACAAACTTTAGTTACAAACCCCCAAACAACAGGAACTTAGTCAAAGGGTGCTGGAGTAACTCAGCGGGTCAGGCAGCATCTGTGCAGAACATGGATAGGTGACATTTCGGGTCGGGGACCCTTTTTCAGACTGACACTATGTTGACAGTTGAGGGGGTGATTGGCAGATGAGTGAAGTAAGTGCTAGAGGCAAGGGTAAATAAGGAGATAAAAGGATGTGAGATAAGGAGAGGGGAATATATATGTGCAGCTTTAAGGGACATTGGTCAGGTAGCATTTGGAGTATTGCATACAGTTCTGGTCACTCCATTACAGGACTGATGTGGAGGCTTTGGGGAAGGCGCAGCGATGGTTAACCAGAATGGTTTAAAAACAAGGAACTGCAGATGCTGGTTTACAAAAAAGGACACAAAACGCTGGAGGAACTCAACAGGACAGGCAGCATCTCTGGAGAGAAGGACTGGGTGACATTTCGGGTCAAGACTGAGGAGGGTCTCGACCAGAAACGTTACCCATTCCTTCCAGCATTTTGTGTTTACCTAAACAGCGCCTACCTATCCACGTGGCAGTGTGCCAGCAGGCTGTAGGTGCGGGCAATGGCCTTGCCACAGAGCGGGCAGGTGAACGGGCGCTGGCCGGTGTGGACTCGCCGATGCTCCAGCAGGTGGTCAAGGCGGGTGAAGCCCTTACCACAGGACGGGCAGGGGAAGGGACGCTCACCGTGTGGGTACGCCGGGACTGCCACAGGCTGGACATGCGGGTGAAACCCTTGCCACACTCAGCGCACACAAAGGGTCTCTCTCTGGTGTGTATCCGCTGCTGCTCCCGCAGGCCACATGCTCTCTTGTCACAGTGGGAGCAGCTGCTCGCCGGCGTGGGTCCGCCGGTGCTGCCGCAACCCCCGCGAGCTGTCAAACGACTCACCACAGTACGGGCAGTCGTAGGACGGGCCACTGGTGTGCACGTGCTGGTGAGACAGGGCGTGAGAGGCCATGGCAAAATGCTCTCCACACACCTGCCTGGGGACGGGACGGTCGCCGGCGTGCACCCGCTGGTGGGACAGCAGCCGGGCGGAGTTGGTGAAGCCCTTGCCGCACTGGGCACAGGTGTAGGGGCGCTCGCCGGTGTGGGTGCGCTGGTGCTGCTGCAGGGTGCTGGAGTGGGTGAAGCTCTTGCCGCACTGGGCACAGGTGTACGGGCGCTCGCCGGTGTGGGTGCGCTTGTGCATCAGCAGGCTGGAGGAGCAGGTGAAGCCCTTGCCGCACTGGGCACAGGTGTAGGGGCGCTCTCCGGTGTGGGTGCGCTGGTGCTTCAGCAGGCTGCTGGAGTGGGTGAAGCCCTTGCCGCACTGGGCACAGGTGTAGGGGCGCACGCCGGTGTGGGTGAGCTTGTGCATCAGCAGGTTGGAGGAGCAGGTGAAGCCCTTGCCGCGCTGGGTACAGGTGTAGGGGCGCTCGCCGGTGTGGGTGCGCTGGTGCTTCGCAGAGAGTCAGAGCGGGTGAAGCCCTTTCCGCACTGGGCACGGGTGTAGGGGCGCTCGCCGGTGTGGGTGCGCTTGTGCATCAGCAGGTTGAAGGAGCAGGTGAAGCCCTTGCCGCACTGGGCACAGGTGTAGGGGCGCTCGCCTGTGTGGGTGAGCTGGTGCTTCTGCAGGCAATCAGAGCGGGTGAAGCCCTTGCCACACTGGGCGCAGGTGTAGGGGCGCTCGCCGGTGTGCACCCGCTGGTGGGACAGCAGCTGGGTGGAGCGGGAGAAGCCCTTGCCGCACTGGGCACAGGTGTAGGGGCGCACGTGGATATGGGTGCGCTGGTGAGTCTGCATGGTGCTGGACTGGGTGAAGCCCTTGCCGCACTGGGTGCAGGTGTAGGGGCGCTCGCCGTTGTGGGTGCTGCGCTGATGAACCAGCAGGTGGCTGGATTGGGTGAAACCCTTACCGCACTGGGCGCAGGTGAAGGGGCGCTCGCCGGTGTGGGTGCGCTGGTGCTGCAGCAGGTGACTGGCCTCGTTGAAGCCCTTGCCGCACTGGGCGCAGGTGTAGGGGCGCACGCCGGTGTGGGTGCGCTGGTGCAGCAGCAGGTTGCTGGACTTGGTGAAGCTTTTGCCGCAGTCGGTGCAGGTGTAGGGCTTCTCGCCCGTGTGCACCCGCCGGTGGGTCTCCAGGACCATCGCCGTCTTGAAGCTCTTACCGCAGTCCGAGCAGTTGAAGGGGCGTTCTCCTGTGTGCACCCGCCGGTGGATCTCCAGTTCGCTCGGGTACTGCCAGGCCTTGCCACACACGTCACCCGCATAACGCTTCTCCTTGTTGTGCCCCGTCATGTGGTCCTCCATTGAAGCTCAGCCCCTTGATGCTCAGCCCACACACCGAGCAGATGGGGGGGTGGGGGGGGGGGGGTGGCTCACCCTCAATGGCTGCTCACGTCCCCATCTCTCCGTCCACAGCAAAGGCTCCTAAACCCTACAGCAGTGGAACAAGTTGGCAAACAGAACATTACTAACGCGTGCTTGACGAGAGGGGAAGTGGGTGACGGGAAAGTGGGGAGGGTGGGTGTCAAGTGGTGTTGGGTGGGGGTGGGGAAGGATGGGGAGCGGGTGAGTTGCTCCAACATGCTGGCCCACACCGGCAAGCGGTTGCTCCCACAGGGCCTGCGGGAACACCAGCTGATATACACCGGAGAGAGACCCTTTGTGTGTACTAAGTGTGGCAAGCATTTCACCCGCATGTCCAGCCTGTGGCTTCACCCGCGTTGACGACCTGCTGGAGCACACCACCCCACCAGCCAGCGCCCCTTCACCTGTCCGCTCTGTGGCAGGGCCTTTGCCCACCCCTCCGGCCTGCTGGCACACCCTTCTTCAGTCTCGACTAGAAACGTCACCCATTCCTTCTCTCCAGATATGCTGCCTGGCCCGCTGAGTTACTCCAGCATTTGGTATCCTTTTTGTAAACCAGTATCTGCAGTTCCTTGTTTTTAAACCATCTCTGCACCTTCCCCAAAGCCTTCACATCAGTCCCGTAATGGAGTGACCAGAACTGTATGCAATACTCCAAATACTTCACTCATCTGCCGTCACCCCCTCAACTGTTAACATGGTGTCAGTCTGAAGAAGGGTCCCAACCAGAAACGTCACCTATCCATGTTCTCCACAGATACTGTCTGATCCGCCGAGTTACTGCAGCAATTGGTGTTAGAGTCACAGAGTGATACAGTGTGGATACAGGCCCTTCGACCCAACTTGACCACACCGACCAACAGGTACCAGCCACACTAGTCCCACCTGCCTGCATTTGGTCCATATCCCTCCAAACTTGTCCGATCCATGGACCTGTTTAACTGTTTCTTAAACATTGGGATAGTCCCAACTACCTCGTCCGGCAGCTTTCCCCCCCCCCCACCCCCATAGCCCTTGTTTCCGTTAGCCCTAAGAGCTAAATCTAACTCTCTCTTGAAAACATCCAGTGAATTGGCCTCTACTGCCTTCTGTGGCAGACACTGCCACAGATTCACAACTCTCTGGGTGAAAAAGGTTTTCCCCATCTCAGTCCTAAATGGCTTACCCCTTATTTTTAAACTGGTTCTGGACTCCCATGGTTCTGGATAGGAAAAAGCATACTCGTTTTGTAAATGGTTTTTGGAAGCAGATTTGATTCAGATTTTGCAATATAATTGTGAATAAGGAACAATTCTTTATGAAATATTTCCCATTAGGCGTATAATTATTTAATAAACATTGGGGATTGGGAGGGGCCTCAAAAGCCTAGAGCCTCCCTCTCAAATAATAGATTAAAACTGATGGTATTATGTAGCAATGTTACAAAATTTCGAGATTTGAAAAATCAAGTCTGTAATTTATCCCCTCAGATAAAACATAAAAAGAAGTTTAATTTGACACATAATTCACTTTCATATTAAAAAGGTTATGGCCATTTTCATACTCGGAAATTAGCATCTTGTTCCCTATTGCTTTTCCATTGACTTAACACAAAAGCTGTGATCGAGGACAGTCAAAAGCCCATAACTTTCTTAAAAATTAAGAGAACTGAATGAAATTTTCAGTTATTATAGATTGAAGCATTCTGAAAAAAATATGAAACAATCTTACTTGGATGACCTGAAATTAAAGCATATAATTAGTTAGTTACCCAACTGTAGCTAATTACAAAATTCAATTACTAGATCTAAACATCTATCAATTTCTTAAGAAAATATGAACATTTTTTAAATCTCTCTCCCTCACTCTTTCTCCCCCCCCCCCCCCATATCATTCTCTTTCTCCCCCTCTCTTTCTCTGTCTCCCTCCCCCCCCCCCTCTATCTCTCTCACTCTCTCTTTTTTTAATAGAAACATAGAAAATAGGTGCAGGAGTAGGCCATTCGGCCCTTCGAACCTGCACCGCCATTCAATATGATCATGGCTGATCATCCAACTCAGTATCACACTCCCTGCCTTCTCTCCTTACCCCCTGATCCCTTTAGCCAAAAGGGCCACATTTAACTCCCTCTTAAATATAGCCAACGAACTGGCCTCAACTACCTTCTGTGGCAGAGAATTCCAGAGATTCACCAATCTCTGTGTGAAAAATGTTTTCCTCACCTCGGTCCTAAAAGATTTCCCCCTTATCCTTAAACTGTGACCCCTTGTTCTGGACTTCCCCAACATCGGAAACAATCTTCCTGCATCTAGACTGTCCAACCCCTTAAGAATTTTGTAAGTTTCTATAAGACCCCCCCTCAATCATCTAAATTATAGCGAGTACAAACCGAGTCTATCCAGTCTTTCTTCATATGAAAGTCCTGACATCCAAGGAATCAGTCTGGTGAACCTTCTCTGTACTCCCTCTATGGCAAGAATGTCTTTCCTCAGATCAGGAGACCAAAACTGTACGCAATACTCCAGGTGTTGTCTCACCAAGACCCTATACAACTGCAGTAGAACCTCCCTGCTCCTATACTCAAATCCTTTTGCTATGAATGCTAACATACCATTCACCTTCTTCACTGCCTGCTGCACCTGCATGCCTACTTTTAATGAGTGGTGTACCATGATACCCAGGTCTCGTTGCATCTCCCCCTTTCCTAATCGGCCATAAATCAGATAATAGTCTACTTTCCTGTTTTTGCCACCAAAGTGGATAACCTCACATTTATCCACAGTTAGATGTGGCCCTTGTGGCTAAAGGGATCAGGGGGTATGGAGAGAAGGCAGGTACAGGATACCGAGTTGGATGATCAGCCATGATCATATTGAATGGCGGTGCAGGCTCGAAGGGTCGAATGGCCTCTACTCCTGCACTTATTTTCTATGTTTCTATGGCCCTCTCTTGTCTCTCTCTGTAACTGGCTCGCTTTCTTACTCTCTCTATCTCACTGTCTCTCTCTCTCTGTCTCTCCCTCTCAGTCTCTAATTCTGTCTCTCTATCCATCTGTCTCTCTCACTGTCTCTCCCCCTGTCCCCCTCTCTCTCTCTCCATCTCTCTCTTCTTTCTTTCTCCCTGTCTCTCTCTCTCTCTATCTCTCGCTCTCACTCTCTCTGTCTCATAGAAAGTAGGCGCGAGAGTAGACCACCAGGTCCGTCGAGCCCGCACCGCCATTCGCTCATGGCTGAACACTAAACAGACACACTTACCCACAAACAGTAGACACAAGACACAGAACACAAGACACTACCCTCCCCTTTATACCGCTATCACCCCTCTCCACCCCAAGAACCGCGTGATCTCCTGGGGGAGGCAAAAAACCGGATAAAAACCCAGGTCCAATTCGGGAAAAAAATCCGGGAAATTCCTCTCCGACCCCAATCCAGGCGATCGACACTTGTCCAGGAGATCACTCAGGTCTTACTATACTAACCATACCTAGGTCCATATCCCTGCCCTCTCCCCGTAGCCCCTTATCCCCTTGGCAGCTAAAAAAACATCTATTTTAGACTTAAATATATTTGTTACTGCTTCCACTGCTCCCTGGGGCAGTGAATTCCATAAATTAACCACCCTCTGGGTGAAGAAGTTCTTCCTCATCTCAGTTTTAAAAGAGCCCCCCCTTATTCTGCGACTATGTCCCCTAGTTCTAGTTTCCCCGATCATTGGGAACATCCTCGGTGCATCCACCCGATCAAGGCCCCTCACGATCTTATATGTTTCAATGAGATCGCCTCTCATTCTTCTAAACTCCAAAGAGTAGAGTTCCAGCCTACTTAACCTTTCCTCATATGTCAATCCCCTCATTGCAGGAATTAATCTTGTAAACCTTCGCTGCACTGCCTCCAGGGCTAGTACATCCTTTCTTAAGTATGGACCCCAGAACTGTACACAGTATTCCAAATGTGGTCTCACTAATACTGTGTACAGCTGCAGCAAGACCTCCGTGTTTTTATACTCAATCCCCCTAGCAATAAAGGCCAAAACTCCATTGGCCTTCCTGATTGCTTGCTGCACCTGCATACTAACTTTTAGTCTCTTTCCCATCTGCCTATCTCTCCCTACGTGTTTCGCTCTTTCTCTCTCTATATCTGTCTCTGCATCTCTTT